>NC_057802.1:7711964-8011964 GCF_018294505.1 Triticum aestivum | reverse complement strand
AATTTTTGGACACGATTCGATCATGAAACAATTTGCATTGGAGATTTAAATGATCACGTTCATTGCAAAGTTCACAAGGATGGCAAAGAAATTTTAAAATTTTAGCACAAGCATCTAGCCTCTCTCGCAACCATTTAGTTTCTAAATACTTATGCCTCCTGCAAAATCTATCTTCCCTATTTGGTGTGTACTTGCAAGCTCTATGCACTCCACAAAAATTGACATGCTTATAAGAGATATTTCTATCATGACTAGTGCAATCATCATTAGTACTATGGATATTCAAAGAGTTCATACTAACAACATTGCAATCATGCTCATCATTCAAAGATTGTATGCCAAATAATTTATTGCATTCTTCTTCTAACACTTTGGCACAATTATCGGAATCCTTATTTTCACGAAAGACATTAAAAAGATGCAGCATATGAGGCACCCTCAATTCCATTTTCTTTTTGTAGTTTTCTTTTATAAACTAACTAGTGATAAAACAAGAAACTAAAAGATTTGATTGCAAGATCTAAAGATATACCTTCAAGCACTAACCTCCCCGGCAACGGCGCGAGAAAAGAGCTTGATGTCTACTACACAACCTTCTTCTTGTAGACGTTGTTGGGCCTCCAAGTGCAGAGGTTTGTAGGACAGTAGCAAATTTCCCTCAAGTGGATGACCTAAGGTTTACCAATCCGTGGGAGGTGTAGGATGAAGATGGTCTCTCTCAAACAACCCTGCAACCAAATAACAAAGAGTCTCTTGTGTCCCCAACACACCCAATACAATGGTAAATTGTATAGGTGCACTAGTTCGGCGAAGAGATGGTGATACAAGTGCAATATGGATGGTAGATATAGGTTTTTATAATCTGAAATTATAAAAACAGCAAGGTAACTACTGATAAAAGTGAGCGAAAACGGTATTGCAATGCATTGAAACAAGGCCTAGGGTTCATACTTTCACTAGTGCAAGTTCTCTCAACAATAATAAACATAATTGGATCATATAACAATCCCTCAACATGCAACAAAGAGTCACTCCAAAGTCACTAATAGCGGAGAACAAATGAAGAGATTATTGTAGGGTACGAAAACACCTCAAAGTTATTCTTTCCGATCAATCCATTGGGCTATTCCTATAAGTATCACAAATAGCCCTAGAGTTCGTAGTAAAATAACACCTTAATACACACATCAACCAAAACCCTAATGTCACCTAGATACTCCAATGTCACCTCAAGTATCCATGGGTATGCTTATATGATATGCATCACACAATCTCAGATTCATCTATTCAAACCAACACAAAGAACTTCAAAGAGTGCCCCAAAGTTTCCACCGGAGAGTCAAGACGAAAAGTGTGCCAACCCCTATGCATAGATTCCCAAGGTCACGGAACCCGCAAGTTGATCACCAAAACATACATCAAGTGGATCAATAGAATACCCCATTGTCACCACGGGTATCCCACGCAAGACATACATC
Organism: Triticum aestivum; assembly: GCF_018294505.1. Lineage (NCBI taxonomy): Eukaryota > Viridiplantae > Streptophyta > Magnoliopsida > Poales > Poaceae > Triticum > Triticum aestivum. Next base: position 8,010,486 of record NC_057802.1, on the reverse strand, counting down.
AAGTGTTCTCAAATCCTGAGAGACTCAATCCGATAAGATAACTTCAAAGGGAAAACTCAATCCATTACAAGAGAAAGAGGAGGAGAAACATCATAAGATCTGCCTATAATAGCAAAGCTCGCGATACATCAAGATCGTGCGAAATCAAGAACACGAGAGAGAGAGAGATCAAACACATAGCTACTGGTACATACCCTCAGCCCCGAGGGTGAACTACTCCCTCCTCGTCATGGAGAGCGTCGGGATGATGAAGATAGCACCGGTGATGGATCCCCCCTCCGGCAGGGTGCCGGAACAGGGTCCCAATTGGTTTTTGGTGGCTACAGAGGCTTGCGGCTGCGGAACTCCTGATCTAGGGTTTTTGGGGGGGGGGGTTTGTATTTATAGGATTTTTTTACGTCGGGAACAAGTCAGGAGGGTCTCCGAGCTATCCACGAGATAGGGGGCGCGCCCAGGGGGTAGGGCGCGCCCTCCACCCTCGTGGATGGCTCGGGACTCTTCTGGCCCAACTCTTTTACTTCGGGGGCTTCTTTTGGTCCATAGAAAATCATCAAAAATTGGCACACAATTGGACTCCGTTTGGTATTCCTTTTCTGTAAAACTCAAAAACAAGGAAAAAAACAGAAACTGGCACTGGGCTCTAGGTTAATAGGTTAGTCCCAAAAATCATATAAGATAGCATATAAATGCATATAAAACATCCAAGATGGATAATATAATAGCATGGAACAATCAAAAATTATAGATACGTTGAAGACGTATCAAAACTTCACAAAATTGATAGCAACTACTCATAGGGATACATAAAGGCCATAGCAAGCATTCAAACTACTTAGAACACTAAGAATTCAACATGCAAGCACATCTACAGCAGCACCAAGAGCAGCTAATTATTCAAAATATAAACCACTAAAGCAAAAACGGATTGGACAAATGGTGGAGTCACATACCAAGCAACAATCCCCAAAACAGTCTCGAAAACAGAGCTTCGGGCAAAGAGATCAAAATCCGCTGGTTTGAGCTCAAGAACACGGGAGAGAGAGCAAAGGGGATTTTTTTTCTGGAGGTAAGTGATGATGTGGGCTAAAGAGATAAGTGAGGGGGCCCACGTGGGGATGACAACCCACCAGGGCGCACCTGGGATCCTGGCGCGCCCAGGTGGGTTATGCCCACCTGGTGTACCTCCCTCTGGTATTATTTGCACCAAAAATTCTTAAATATTCAGAAAAAAATCATGTTCAATTTTCAGGGCATTCTGAGAACTTTTATTTTGGGGTCATTTTTTAATTGCACGGAAATTCAGAAAACAGACAAAACATGGCATTTTATTTTATTTAACTTATAAAAACAAAAAATAAAAGGTAAGGACAGAAGGTAGTGCTTACTAAATTCATCAACTTCATACCGTTCAAAAATGATCCATTAATAAGGTTGATCAGGTCCTATTAACAACCACTTTCGATTAGCATGAAACCGAAGAACTTTCGTAAATCACTAAGTTACCTTAATGGGGATATGCATTTCCCCAACAATAAGTATTTCATATTTCTTTTGACAGTAGGTAGAGGTATTTGAAAACTTCCTTAAGTGATTGTCGGAGATTTTTCAATAACATTAATACCATTCGCTTGGAATTGTTTCTTCGGAAAGTGCACCGTATGCTCATTGCCATTAATATGAAAAGTGAAATTGCTTTTATTGCAATCAATAACAGCCCTTGTAGTATTCAAGAAGGGTCTACCAAGGATAATCGACATGTTGTCATCCTCGGGCATCTCAAGTATAACAAAGTCAGTCAAAATAGTAACATTAGCAACAACAACGGGCACATCCTCACAGATACCGATAGGTATGGCGGTTGATTTATCAGTCATTTGCAAAGATATTTCAGTAGGTGTGAGTTTATTCAAGTCAAGTCTTTTATATAAAGAGAAAGGCATAACACTAACACCAGCTCCTAAATCACACAAAGTAGTTTTCACATAATTCTTTTTGATAGAGCAAGGTATAGTTGGTTGATAACCCACAAGTATAGGGGATCGCAACAGTTTTCGAGGGTAGAGTATTCAACCCAAATTTATTGATTCGACACAAGGGGAGCCAAAGAATATTCTCAAGTATTAGCAACTGAGTTGTCAATTCAGCCACACCTGGATAACTTAATATCTACAGCAAAGTATTTAGTAGCAAAGTAGTATGATAGTGGTGGTAACGGTAACAAAAGAGTAATGAAAGTAAAAGTAATATTTTTGGTATTTTGTAGTGATTGAAACAATAGCAATGGAAAAGTAAATAAGCGTAAACCAGTAGATGGAAAACTCGTAGGCATCGGATTAGTGATGGATAATTATGCCGGATGCGGTTCATCATGTAACAGTCATAACATAGGGTGACACAGAACTAGCTCCAATTCATCAATGTCATGTAGGCATGTATTCCGTAAATAGTCATACGTGCTTATGGAAAAGAACTTGCATGACATCTTTTGTCCTACCCTCCCGTAGTAGCGGGGTCCTAATGGAAACTAAGGGATATTAAGGCCTCCTTTTAATAGAGAACCGGAACAAAGCATTAGCCCATAGTGAATACATGAACTCCTCAAACTATGGTCATCACCGAGAAGTATCCCGATTATTGTCACTTCGGGGTTGTCGGATCATAACACATAATAGGTGACTATAGACTTGCAAGATAGTATCAAGAACACACATATATTCATGAAAACATAATACGTTCAGATCTGAAATCATGGCACTCGGGCCCTAGTGACAAGCATTAAGCATAGCAAAGTCATAGCAACATCAATCTCAGAACATAGTGGATACTAGGGATCAAACCCTAACAAAACTAACTCGATTACATGGTAAATCTCATCCAACCCATCACCGTCCAGCAAGCCTACAATGGAATTACTCACGCACGGCGGTGAGCATCATGAAATTGGTGATGGAGGATGGTTGATGATGACGACGGCGACGAATCCCCCTCTGCGGAGCCCCGAACGGACTCCAGATCAGCCCTCCCGAGAGGTTTTAGGGCTTGGCGGCGGCTCCGTATCGTAAAACGCGATGAACTCTTCTCTCCTATTTTTTTCTCTCCGAAACCCAATATATAGAGTTGGAATTGGCGTCGGAGGGTCTCCAGGGGGCCCATGAGGTAGGGGGGCACGCCCAGGGGGGAGGGCACGCCCCCCACCCTCGTGGACAGGGTGTGGGCCGCCTGGTCTTCATCTTTGGCGAGGATTTTTTATTATTTATTCTAAGACGTTCCGTGGAGTTTCAGGACTTTCCGAGAACTTTTGTTTTCTGCACATAAAACAACATCATGGCAATTCTGCTGAAAACAGCGTCAGTCCGGGTTAGTTCCATTCAAATCATACAAGTTAGAGTCCAAAACAAGGGCAAAAGTGTTTGGAAAAGTAGATACGACGGAGACGTATCAACTCCCCCAAGCTTAACCCTTGCTTGTCCTCAAGCAATTCAGTTGACAAACTGAAAGAGAAAAAGAAAAACTTTTACAAACTCTGTTTGCTCTTGTTGTTGTAAATATGTCAAGCCAGCATTCAAGTTTTCAGCAAAGATTATAACTAACCACATTTGCAATAATTCTCAGGTCTCATGATTACTCATATCAATGGCATAATCAACTAGCAAGTCATAATAATAAATCTCGGATGACAACACTTTCTCAAAACAATCATAACATGATATAACAAGATGGTATCTCGCTAGCCCTTTCTGAGACCGCAAAGCATAAATGTAGAGCACCTTTAAAGATCAAGGACTGACTAGACATTGTAATTCATGGTAAAAGAGATCCAGTCAAGTCATACCAAATATAAACTAACAATAATGAATGCAAATGACAGTGTGCTCTCCAGCGGGTGCTTTTTAATAAGAAGGTGATGACTCAACATAAAAGTAAATAGATAGGCCCTTCGCAGAGGGAAGCAGGGATTTGCAGAGGTGCCAGGGCTCGGTTTTTAAAACAGAGATTGAATAACATTTTGAGCGGCATACTTTCACTGTCAACGCAACAACTATGAGATGGCTGTATCTTGCATACTACATGCATTATAGGCAGTTCCCAAACAGAATGGTAAAAGTTTATACTCCCCCTCCACCAACAAGCATCAATCCACGGCTTGCTCGAAACAACGAGTGCCCCCAACAATCAACAGGTCCCAGGGGGAGTTTTGTTTAATTATTTTGATTTAGTTTTGATCTTTTTGGATCTTGGGACTGGGCATCCCGGTTACCGGCCCTTTCTCGTGAATAAGGAGCGGAGTCCACTCCTCTTGAGAATAACCCACCTAGCATGGAAGATATAGGCAGCCCTAGTTGAAACATGAGCTGCTCGAGTATACAAAACAGAATTTCATTTGAAGGTTTGGAGTTTGGCACATACAAATTTACTTGGAACGGCAGGTAAATACCGCATATAGGAAGGTATAGTGGACTCATTGGAACAACTTTGGGGTTTAAGGAGTTTGGATGCACAAGCAGTATTCCCGCTTAGTACAGGTGAAGGCTAGCAAAAGACTGGGAAGCGACCAACTGAGAGAGCGACAACAGTCATAAACATGCATTAAAATTAATTTACACCGAATACAAGCATGAGTAGGATATAATCCACCATGAACATAAATATCGTGAAGGCTATGTTGATTAGATTCAACTACATGAGTGAACATGTGCCAAGTCGAGTCACTCAATTCATTTAAAGGAGGACACCATCCCATCATACCACATCATAATCATTCTAATAGCATGTTGGCACGCAAGGTAAACCATTATAACTCATAGCTAATCAAGCATGGCACGAGCAACTATAATCTCTAATTGTCGTTGCAAACATGTTTATTCATAATAAGCTGAATCAAGAACGATGAACTCATCATATTTACAAAAACAAAAGAGGTCGAGTTCATACCAGATTTTCCATCTCAGTCAGTCCATCATATATAATCATTATTGCCTTTCACTTGCACGACCGAACGATGTGAATAATAATAAGAGTGCACGTGCATTGGACTAAGCTGGAATCTGCGAGCATTCAATAAACAGGAGAAGACAAAGCAATATGGGCTCTTGGTTAAATCAACAATAATGCATATAAGAGCCACTTCAACAGTTTAATCATGGTCTTCTCCTATCAACCCCCAAAGAAAAGAATAAAAACTATTTACACGGGAAAGCTCCCAACAAGTAAAAGAAGAACAGGAAATATTTTTGCGTTTTCTTTTTAATTATTACTACTGCAGCAGGAAAAGTAAACTAACTAGATGCTACACTAATTTTTTTATGTTTTCTTAAAGTTTAACAAACACACAAGAAGAAAGCAGGAAAAAGAAAATAAACTAGCATGGATATTACAGTGAAAGAGTATGAGCACCGACATCTAGCAATGAGTGTGTGTGAACATAAATGTAATGTCGGTGAGAAATACGTACTCCCCCAAGCTTAGGCTTTTGGCCTAAGTTGGTCTATTGCCAGGGATAGCCTGGCTGATACCCGTAGGTGTAGCTGGGGTCGTACTGCGATGCAGCGGCTACCGCCTCCTAAGCAGCAGCGTGGCGTCGAGCCGCCTCCGCTCTCCTCTCGTACTCATCTGCCTCCTCTCTGGTAATAACATATCTTCCTTTTGTCTGAGAATCAAAGAAGGCAGGAGCAGGAAGAGTAATACGGAGAACATGTCGTCTGTTAAAGATTAGTCAATACTGGAGAGGTGATTCAGTCCTCTCGACGAACTGGTGGTGGACCATAGAATTAAAATCTAAATAAGTAGGGGGCAACTCCATATCACCCTCACGAATATCTATCTCAAGAAAATTAGCTAAGCGGGTTGCATAAATTCCTCCAAAGAAATCTCCATTATATCTATTAAGATGCAACCTACGAGCTACAATGGCTCCCATATGATAAGATTGGTCTCCTAACACAGCACTTCTGAGAATACTGAGATTAGGGACACACATGTGACATGCTTCATCCTTAGAATTTATGCACCTACCGATGAAGAGAGCAAAATAGTGTATAGCAGGAAAGTGAATGCTCCCTATGGTGGCTTGCGTTATATCTCTAGATTCCCCTACAGTTATACTAGCAAGAAAGTCTCTAAATTCAGACTTACGGGGATCAACAGTACTACCCCATTGTGGGAGTTTGCAAGCAGAAGTAAAATCCTCTAAGTCCATGGTATAAGATTTATCATAAAGATCAAACATAACAGAAGGGGAATTACGCGAAGATGAAAACTCAAACCTCCTCACAAATGAGCTAGTGAGATCACGATACTGTGGGCATTTGTCTGCCTCAAAGTCCACCAGATCGGCGTTACGCAAATATGCGTTAAATTCTTCTTTGATTCCCGCACGATCCATAAAATTTTCCGAAGGCCACTCACAAGGCCGCACTAGAGCGTCTCTTGGTGGTTCCTCGTCAGCATCACGAATAGCAAGCCTGGGTCCTTGCTTCCTTGAAGAACCACCTTGGAACATCTTCCTAAGCATATTGTTTTTTTCTGAAATTTTTAGTAACTTCAAACAAAAGTGAACCAACTTCAATAAAATTGATAGCAACTACTCCTACAAGTGCCTAGAGCCTTTATCAAGCATTAGAACTGCTTGGAACCATATAAATTTGACATGCAAGCTCAAGAACATGGTCACCTATGCAGCACAAATTTGCAATGAATAAAGCACTAGAACAAAAACTAATTGGACCAATGGAGGAGTCACATACCAAGGAACAATCTCCCCAAGCAGTTTTGTGAGAGGTGATTTGAGCAAGGAGATCAAAAATCACAGCAACGGGGGCTGGAACTCGTGCTTGAGTTGGTTTTTCGTGTTTGTGGGAGGAAGAAGAAGAAGATGGGTGCAGGAATAAGTGTAGGAGGGCCACCATGGGCCCACGAGGCAGGGGGCGCGCCCTGGGGGGTAGGGCGCGCCCTCCACCCTCGTGGCCAGGTGGCAGCTCCCCCCCGCGGTAATTTTTGCATAGTAAATCCTCAAATATTCCCGAAAAAATCATATTAAATTGGCATGGCATTCTGAGGACTTTTATTTTCGGGATATTTTTATATTGCACGGATAAATCAGGAAACAGACAGAAAAATACTAGTTTTACTTTATTTCAACTAAATAACAGAAAGTATAAAGAGGGTATAGAAGGTTGTGCTTCTAGTTTCATCCGTCTCATGATCATCAAAAGGAATCCGCTAACAAGGTTGATCAAGTCTTGTTAGCAAACTCATTCCGATTAACATGGAACCGGAGAAATTTCGAATAACACTATGTTACCTCAACGGGGATATGCACATCCCCTATAATAAGTATATCATATTTCTTCTTGACAGTAGGAAGAGGAAATTCAAAACCTCCAAAATAATCGATGGAATTTTTCCAATAGAATTGATACTGTGAACTTGAGGTTGTTTCCTCGGAAAGTGTACCGTATGCTCATTACCATTAACATGAAAAGTGGCATTGCCTTTGTTGCAATCAATAACAGCACCTGCAGTATTCAGAAAAGGTCTTCCAAGAATAATAGACATACTATCGTCCTCGGGAATATCAAGAATAACAAAGTCCGTTAAAATAGTAACGTTCGCAACCACAACAGGCACATCCTCACAAATACCGATAGGTATGGCAGTTGATTTATCAGCCATTTGCAAAGATATTTCAGTAGGTGTCAACTTATTCAAATCAAGTCTACGGTATAAAGAGAGAGGCATAACACTAACACCGGCTCCAAGATCACATCAAGCAGTTTTAACATAATTTCTTTTAATGGAGCATGGTATAGTAGGTACTCCTGGATCTCCAAGTTTCTTTGGTATTCCACCCTTAAAAGTGTAATTAGCAAGCATGGTGGAAATTTCAGTTTCCGGTATCTTTCTCTTATTGGTAATGATATCCTTCACATACTTAGCATAAGGATTTGTTTTGAGCACATCAGTTAATCGCATACGCAAAAAGATAGGTCTAATCATTTCAGCAAAGCGCTCAAAATCCTCGTCATCCTTTTTCTTGGATGGTTTGGGAGGAAAAGGCATGGGTTTCTGAACCCATGGTTCTCTTTCTTTACCATGTTTCCTAGCAACAAAGTCTCTCTTATCATAACGTTGATTCTTTGATTGTGGGTTATCAAGATCAACAGCAGGTTCAACTTCTACATCATTATCATTACTAGGTTGAGCATCACCATGAACATCATCATTATTATTTTCACTAGGTTCATGTTCATTACCAGATTGTGTTTCATCATCAGAAATAGATATATCATTTGGATTCTCAGATGATTCAGCAATAGGTTCGCTAGAAGTTTGCAAAGTCCTATCATTTTTCTTTTTCTTCCTTTTAGAAGAACTAGGCATATCAGTATTACTTCTCTGAGAATCTTGCTCAATTCTCTTCGGGTGGCCTTCAGGATACAAAGGTTCCTGAGTCATTCTACTAGTTCTAGTAGCCACTCTAACAGCATAATCATTTTTCTTACTATTCATTTCATTGAGCAAATCATTTTGAGCCTTAAGTACTTGCTCTACTTGAGTGGTAACCATAGAAGCATGTTTGCTAATAAGTTTAAGTTCACATCTAACATTAGCCATATAATCACTCAAGTGTTTAATCATATAGGAATTTTGTTTCAATTGTCTACCAAAATAAGCATTGAAGTCTTCTTGCTTAAACATAAAGTTATCAAACTCATCTAAGCACTGACTAGCAATTTTAGTAAGAGGGACTTCAGCTCTATCATATCTATAGAGAGAATTTACCTTTACTACCTATGTCGGATTATCGGGATCAGGAGGTTCTTCAATATGTAATAGATCAAGATCATATGTTTCCTCAACAGGCGGTAAATTAAGACCATGTATTTCTTCAATAGGAGGTAAATTCTTAACATCTTCAGCTTTAATACCTTTTTCTTTCATAGATTTCTTTGCCTCTTGCATATCTTCAGGACTGAGAAATAGAACACCTCTCTTCTTCGGAGTTGGTTTAGGAGTAGGCTCAGTAATTGGCTCAGGAGCTGGCTCAGGAAGTGTCCAATTATTTTCATTTGTCAACATATTATTTAATAGAATTTCAGCTTCATCCGGTGTTCTTTCCCTAAAAAGAGAACCAGCACAACTATCCAGGTAATCTCTGGAAGCATTGGTTAGTCCATTATAAAAGATATCAAGTATTTCATTTTTCTTAAGAGGATGATCAGGCAAAGCAATAAGTAACTTGAGAAGCCTCCCCCAACCTTGTGGGAGGCTCTCTTCTTCAATTTGCACAAAATTGTATATTTCCTTTAAAGCAACTTGTTTCTTATGAGCAGGGAAATATTTAGCAGAAAAGTAATAAATCGTATCCTCGGGACTACGCACACAACCAGGATCTAGAGAATTAAACCATATCTTAGCATCACCCTTTAATGAGAACGGAAATATTTTAAGGATATAAAAGTAGCGAGATCTCTCATCATTAGTGAATAGGGTGGCTATATCATTTAATTTAGTAAGATGTGCCACAACAGTTTCAGATTCATAACCATGAAAAGGATCAGATTCAACCAAAGTAATTATATCAGGATCAACAGAGAATTCATAATCCTTATCGGGAACACAAATAGGTGAAGTAGCAAAAGCAGGGTCAGGTTTAATTCTATCTCTAAGAGATTCTTTACTCCATTTAATTAATAACCTCTTGAGTTCATATCTATCTCTGAATCTAGAATAGCTAAAGAATATTCGTTATCAAAAAGATAACCCTCAGGAATAACAGGCATATCTTCATCATCACTTTCATCAATATAACCAGTTTCAATAATTTCTTTCTCTCTAGCCCTAGCAATTTGTTCCTCAAGAAAATCACTAAGTGGCACAGTAGTATCAGGCATAGAAGTAGTTTCATCATAAGTATCATGCATAGCAGAAGTGGCATCTTCAATAACATGCGACATATCAGAACAAATAGCAGAAGCAGGTTTAGCTGTCGCAAGCTTACTCATAACAGCAGGTGGATCAAGTGCAGAGCTAGATGGCAGTTCCTTACCTCCCCTCGTAGTTGAGGGATAAATCTTTGTCTTAGCGTCTTTCAAATTCTTCATAGTGTCCAGCAGATATAAATCCCAAGTGACTCAAAGAATAGAGCTATGCTCCCCGGCAACGGCGCTAGAAAAAGGTCTTGATAACCCACAAGTATAGGGGATCACAATAGTTTTCGAGGGTAGAGTATTCAACCCAAATTTATTGATTCGACACAAGGGGAGCCAAAGAATATTCTCAAGTATTAGCAACCGAGTTGTCAATTCAGCCACACATGGATAACTTAATATCTGCAGCAAAGTATTTAGTAGCAAAGTAGTATGATAGTGGTGGTAACGGTAACAAAAGAGTAATGAAAGTAAAAGTAATATTTTTGGTATTTTGTAGTGATTGAAACAATAGCAACGGAAAAGTAAATAAGCGTAAACCAGTAGATGGAAAACTCGTAGGCATCGGATCAGTGATGGATAATTATGCCGGATGCGGTTCATCATGTAACAGTCATAACATAGGGTGACACAGAACTATCTCCAATTCACCAATGTAATGTAGGTATGTATTCCGTAAATAGTCATACGTGCTTATGGAAAAGAACTTGCATGACATCATTTGTCCTACCCTCCCGTGGCAGCGCGGTCCTAATGGAAACTAAGGGATATTAAGGCCTCCTTTTAATAGAGAACTGAAACAAAGCATTAGCACGTAGTGAATACATGAACTCCTCAAACTATGGTCATCACCGAGAAGTATCCCGATTATTGTCACTTCGGGGTTGTCGGATCATAACACATAATGGGTGACTATAGACTTGCAAGATAGGATCAAGAACACACATATATTCATGAAAACATAATAGGTTCATATCTGAAATCATGGCACTCGGGCCCTAGTGACAAGCATTAAGCATAGCAAAGTCATAGCAACATCAATCTCAGAACATAGTGGATACTAGGGATCAAACCCTAACAAAAATAACTTGATTACATGGTAAATCTCATCCAACCCATCACCGTCCAGCAAGCCTACAATGGAATTACTCACGCACGGCGGTGAGCATCATGAAATTGGTGATGGAGGATGGTTGATGATGACGACGGCGACGAATCTCCCTCTCCGGAGCCCCGAACAGACTCCAGATCAGCCCTCCCGAGAGGTTTTAGGGCTTGGCGGCGACTCCGTATCGTAAAACGCGATGAACTCTTCTCTCCTATTTTTTTCTCTCCGAAACCCAATATATAGAGTTGGAATTGGCGTCGGAGGGTCTCCAGGGGGCCCACGAGGTAGGGGGCGCGCCCAGGGGGAGGGCGCGCCCCCCACCCTCGTGGACAGGGTGTGGGCCCCCTGGTCTTCATCTTTGGCGAGGATTATTTATTATTTATTCTAAGCCGTTCCGTGGAGTTTCAGGACTTTCCGAGAACTTTTGTTTTCTGCACATAAAATAACATCATGGCAATTCTGCTGAAAACAGCGTCAGTCTGGGTTAGTTCCATTCAAATCATACAAGTTAGAGTCCAAAACAAGGGCAAAAGTGTTTGGAAAAGTAGATACGACGGAGACGTGTCATTGGTATTCCCGGATCTCCAAGTTTTTTAGGTACTCCATCTTTGAAAGTATAATTAGCAAGCATAGTGGAGATTTCAGCTTCCGGTATTTTTCTCTTATTAGTGATGATGTCTTTCATGTACTTTGCATAAGGAGGCATTTTCAAGATGTCAGTCAAGCGAGTACGCAAAAAGACTAGCCTCAGTATTTCAGCAAAGCATTCAAATTCTTCATGATCCTTCTTTTTAGTTGACTTTGGTGCAAAAGGCATAGGTTTTTGAACCCACGGTTCTCTTTCTTTACCGTATTTCCTACCTTTTATTTTTAGGTTGTGGGTTATCAAGATCAACAGGTGGTTCTATCTCAACATCATTGTCTGGTTCTTTATCATTGGTTGGTTGAGAGTCTTCATGAACCTCATTTTTTATTATCAGTAGGTGAGTGTTCATTACCAGATTGAGTTTCAGCATCAGAGATAGAAATTTCATTATCATTATCAGGAGGTTTTTCTATTTCAGGTTCACTAGAAGTATGCAAAGTCCTATCATTTTTCTTCTTCTTTTTCTTTTTAGAAGGACTAGGTGCACTACTGTTATTTCTTTGTGAATCTTGTTCAACTCTTTTTGGATGTCCCTCAGGATAAAGTGGTTCTTGAGTCATTTTACCTCCTCTAGTTGCAACTTTAACAACAAAGTCATGCATATTATGATTCATTTCATCAAGCAATTCTCTTTGAGATTTAGCAACTTGTTCCAACTGAGTTTGAACCATAGAAGCATGTTTTCCAACACCTATAACATCATTTGATATTCTAAATAACAAGTCACTCAAGTGAGCAATCATATCAGAATTATATTTCAATTGTTTCATAACATTTGCATTGAAGTGATCTTGTTTTCTAATGTAGTTTTCAAACTCATAAAGGCATTGACTAGGATGCATATTGTGAGGATTATCATTACCATTGAACTTCATAAGAGAATTTACCTCTACCACCTTAGGCAGTGGTGGTGTATTAAGCCCATGTATTTCTTCAATAGGAGGTAAATTTTTAACATCCTCAGCTTTAATACCTTTTTCGTTCATAGATTTCTTTGCCTCTTGCATATCTTTGGGACTGAGATATAATATACCCCTCTTCTTCGGAGTGGGGTTTAGGCGGTGGTTCGGGAATAGTCCAATCATCATAATTTTTCAATATGTTATTCAATAATTCTTCAGCTTGTCCAATAGTTCGTTCCCTGAAAACACAACCAACGCAACTATCTAGGAAGTCCCTAGAAGCATTAGTTAGTCCATTATAGAAGATATCAAGTATTTCTTTTTTCTTAAGAGGATGATCAGGCAAAGCATTAAGTAACTGGCAAAGCCTCCCCCAAGCTTGTGGGAGAATCTCTTCTTTAGTTTGCAGCTTGTTTCTTATGAGCAGGAAAATATTTTTCAGAGAAGTAATAAATCATATCCTAGGGACTATGCACACAACCAGGAGCAAGAGTATTGTACCAAGCTTTAGCATCACTCTTTAATGAGAAAGGAAATAATTTGAGAATAAAGTAATAGCGAGTTTTCTCATCATGGGTAAAAAAGGTGGCTATGTCATTCAACTTAGTAAGATGTGCCACAACAGTTTCAGTTTCATAACCATGGAAAGGATCAGATTCAACCAAAGTAATTAACTCTGGGTCGACAGAGAATTCATAATACTTATCATCAATAAAGATAGGTGAAGTAGCAAACTTAGGATCACGTTTCATTCTAGCATTCAGAGATTTTTCTTTATACTTGTGTAGTAATTTCTGTAGATCATCTCTATCATTGCAAGCAAGAATATCTCTAGTTGTTTCTTCACTCATAACATAACCTTCCGGCACCTTAGGCAATTCATATCTAGGAAGGCTAGTTCTAGCAGGTGTTTCAGTTTCAAGCTCATCATCAGATTCAACAACATCATGTTGTATAACTCTAGCAATTTGTTCATCAAGGAATTCACCAAGTGGCACATCATCATTATCAAGCAAGGTACTAGCATCATCATAAGCATCATTCATAGTAGAAGTAGCATCATCAATAACTTGCGACATATCAGAATTAATAGCATGTGGTGGTGTTGCAAGTTTACTCAAAACAGAAGATGAATCTAAAGCAGAACTGGATGGCAGTTCCTTACCTCCCCTCGTCTTTGAGGGAAATATCTTAGTCTTTGGATCCTTCAGATTCTTCATGGTGATAATATGATAATAATCCCAAGTGACTCAACAAATATAGCTATGCTCCTCGGCAACGGGGCCAGAAAAAGGTCTTGATAACCCACAAGTATAGGGGATCACAACAGTTTTCGAGGGTAGAGTATTCAATCCAAATTTATAGATTTGACACAAGGGGAGCCAAAGAATATTTGAAGGTATTAGCAGTTGAGTTGTCAATTCAACCACACCTGGAGATTAATTATCTGCAGCAAAGTGATCAGTAGCAAAGTAGATTGATAGTTTTGATAGTAGTGACAGCTGCAATGGTAACAGTAACAGTGATAGCAGTAATTTTGTAGCAAGTGTAACAGTGATGATAGCAGTAGTAACGCAGCAAGATCAATATAAATAAATTCATAGGCATTGGATCGGTGACTTGTTGGATGATATTCATCATGTGACAGTTATAACCTAGGGCGATACGGCACTAGCTCCAGTTCATCGATATAATGTAGGCATGTATTCCGTAAATAGTCATACGTGCTTTATTAAAAGAACTTGCATGACATCTTTTGTCCTACCCTCCCGTGGCAGCGCGGTCCATATTGGAAACTAAGGGATATTAAGGCCTCCTTTTAATAGAGAATCGGAACAAAGCATTAACACATAGTGAATACATGAACTCCTCAAACTACAGTCATCACTGAGAGTGGGCCCGGTTGTTGTCACTCTGGGGTTGTCGGATCATAACATGTAGTAGGTGACTATAACTTGCAAGATCGGATCTAAAACATGGATATAATGACGAATTCATAAACGGTTCAGATCTGAGTTCATGGCATCCGGGCCCAAAGTGACAAGCATTAATAGCAAAGTCATAGCAACATCAATCTAAGAACATAGTGGATACAAGGGATCAGGCCCTAACAAAACTAACTCGATTACATGGTGAATCTCATCCAACTCCTCACCGTCCAGCGAGCCTACGAAGGAATTACTCACTGCCGGTGGGGAGGATTATGGAATTGGCGATGGAGAAGGGTTGGTGATGACAAAGAGCGAAGATCCCCCTCTACGAAGCCCCAAACGGACTCCAGATCTACCCTCTCGAGGAAGGATAGGGCTTGGCGGCGGCTCCGTCTCGTGGATCGCGATAATTCTTTCTCCCTGATTTTTTTTCTGAAAATATGTGATTTTATAGTATCGGGGGGGTCGTCTGCGGGGCCACCAGGTGGGTACAACCCACCTGGGCGCGCCAAGAGAGGGGGGCGCGCCCTGGTGGGTTGTGCCCACCCAGGTGCCCCTCTCCGGCAGGTATTGGCTCCAGAAATTCTTATTATTGATATAAAAAATCCTCACAAGGTTTCGTTCCATTCCGAGAACTTTTATTTCTGCACAAAAACAACACCATGATAGTTCTACTGAAAACAGCGTCAGTCCGGGGTTAGTTTCATTCAAATCATACAAATTAGAGTCCAAAACAAGAGAAAAAGCGTGAGAAAAAGTAGATACGTTGGAGACGTATCAGGGAGCTGTTGCGCCGATTCTGGGCTCGTCCTTTCGATTTCTCTCTGTCATATCTGAAGTCTACTAAAATAACACTCTGGTGCAGTGTTTTTCTGTCGGGGTGAGAGTTTCGTAGAGTATATTGGATGTTATCTATGTCAGTATAACCTTGCGGCTGCATGTAATGATTGGGAGATAAAACTGTTTCTCTAACATTGCCATCTAGGCTGCAATTTTGTGAGCCATCGATCATCTTATTACTGCTCTGCCAGTCTCAGCTCAGCTACTTGTTTCTCTTGTGCCTATAGTCTTCTTTGCAGGCAGTTTTTTTTTCTTTTTTGAAGGATCGTAGCAGGTCAAGTTATTTCGAGGGAATCAACCACACATTCATTCATAAGAGTTGGGTATCTCGACCGATACAATGCTCAAAATACAGCGCTCAGCCGTTGACCACAACACAAACCGGAGCTCGATGTTTTTTTGACCTGGGAGCTCGATGTTGTTGGATCGCCGTAGCAGGTCAAGTTGAACATAGAGCGTTTAGATCACTAAAGTAATATTTAGTCATCTAAACACTCTTGTATTTCTTTACGGAGGAAGTACCATTTAGGGCATCTCCAACGCCCGTGACATGCCACAAATGTCCGCGGGTGCGTCTGGGTGTTCGTATTCCCGCAAATAGGATGCAAAAGTGGATGAGGTTTGCGATAGTCCGGACCATGTAGGACTCTGACAAACCTCGGCCCACCCCAAATCCCACTTGAAGTCCGTGCATTTGGCACTCTGCCCTTCTCTCCTGGCTTGTATCTGCTCCCTTTTAGACTGACACTGTCGCTCTACCACCCGGCCTTGCTGGACCTCGCCACCCCACCCAGGCACCGTTGTAGCCCCCTAGTTTGTCCACTGCACAGCTACCCTCCGCCTCTATGGTTGCAGTCAACGACGCCTCTGTGGTTGCAGTCCACGACGGACAACAGGCACGATAAGTGATTGTCCAAATGTCATAGCCAAGTTGTTGACAATTTTTCCTTGCTTCGAAGCAAGCACGACGGATTTGGACGATGAGTACTTCTCAAAACGTCATGGAGCCATCCTTCTCGGATGAGGAAGAGGAATATGAGGATGAAACGGTGATGATGCAGGCGGTCCTAGCAGACATGGAGAATGTGGAGGAGCATGTCCTCGGTTTCACCGGACATCGACTGTTGAACCAGAAGAGGGCACAGGGGCATTTGACTACTTCACCCCCGGCCCGATGACCTATTCCCTGACAATTTTCGCCGGCATTTTCAAATGTGGAGAAATGTTTCTGATTGCCTCTACGATGGTGTTCGAGCCTATAGTGACTACTTCATTTTCAAGGATGTCGTTGAAAAAATTGGATTCTCTGGTTACTCGAAGTGCATGACTGCATTGAGGATGCTTGCCTATGGAAATTTTCTTTATAAACTTGGTCAAAGTTAGAGATGTTTGACTTTAAAAAAAACTATTAGGATCATGCACATTAGGCGGTGTTCAAATATCTTTGACCAAATGGGATGTACATTAATTACTAGGCTTGCATCACCATGCAAAATAATTATGAAACGAAAATCAAGAAAAATAACAAAACGAGCATGAGTGATGTCGACAGGAAATGAGCAATCCTAGCATGAGGCTCGGCGTGAATTAAACGAGAATTACACAATTATTATTTTGATATATATTTTTTAAAATAAAATACAAGACATACATTTTGAAATGCACAGATAAGCACATAATAGCCAACTTCAAAGTAAAACAAAAACGTATACGGTGCATGCATCATGATTTGCCCACATAGAAAATATACTTGGCCATAAACAGCTAAAATGCTAAAAAAAAATACAACTGCCAGGGCCTAATGCAAAATTGCAAGCACTCTTAACACGTCACTCCAGCAACAGCCAGAGTGGGATTATTTCTTGTTAGGCACCGCCAACCAGTCTTTTATTCTTATACTAGTAATAATGTACGTGCAATGCACGTTTATATTAGATAGGATATTAATTGCACGTTATATTAGGTAACATATATCTATTGCATGTTGATATTTGGTAAGATATCAATTACTTTTTCGCGGGAATGGTAGGGTATTAATTACATGGCAGATTTGAAGGGATAGCGTTGCGTCAAAACGTGTTTATAACCAATGGCAGTGATGGGTAATTAGAGCGATAAAGGTGTTTGGTGCTCAATATTGGAGCAATTTGAACCGCTAGATAACATGATTTGACGGTCGAGATGGTTTGGATCTGCCCATTTGAGTCTTTTTATATTGGTATAGATATAGATATAGATATATTATGTAGGATATTAGTTGCACGTTATATTAGGTAAGATATATCTGTTGCATGTTGGTATTTGGTAAGATATCAATTACTTTTTCGCGGGAATGGTAGGATATTAATTACATGGCAGATTTCAAGGGATAGCGTTGAGCTAAAACGTGTTTATAACCAATGGCAGTGGTGAGTAATTAGAGCGTTAAACGTGTTTGGTGCTCAACATTGGAGCGATTTGAACTGCTAGATAACATGATTTGACGGTGGAGATGGTTTGGATCTGCCCATTTGGGTTTTTTCATATTGGTATAGATATAGATGAGACTACTACAAATTGACATTATCCATCTTTATTGTCTCTTCGTTATTTTTTGGAATATATCCATCATCCAATTATTATCTCGGCAGCCGAGGAGGATCCATGGGTGAGTTGCTCCCAAATTCGTTGCTTGCTAGCTTCATCTACAAGAAATCTTGGAGGCTCATGATTGATGGCACTGCACCCATTGCACGGGTGTTCATCACCCAACTCGATTCTCTTCAAGACGACAGCTCGTACAATGACAAGTCTTACATAATTCATCACCTTGTCTTCCTCCTTAAAACCTTTCATCATGAGCAACTTCAACTTCAAGTACCTCGAATCCTCGGATGGTTCCAAGAACACATTGCTTTTCTCAGCACTATCCTCGGTCTTACTGAGTTCACATGAACGCCAAGATAACTCGAAGGACCACAAATAAACAGCACATTACATTAAATGTTGGCATTTGTTTCGATATTAATATCAAAGATAAAGAACAACAACAATAACAAGTCAATACATCCAATTAACAAATGATTGTTATAAAGCTAACACCCTCTTTAGGACAAGTTTTTGGAATGGCCTATATAGTTGTCTGGAACAAATGAATGATTTTTGAGGATTCCCTAAGGGACTTGGAGGAATCCAACATGAGATTCGACCTCATAGGAAAATTTATGCGTCGTACATGGATATTATCTGTGAAAAAACGCTATGCAGCATCCAAGCAAGATTGTACATCATTACTGTACAATTCACGAGATCTCCTATTCGTGCATCTCAAAAAGGTCAACATGTAACAGGATAGAATTATTGGGTATTTTAAGTTTTGATATTGCACACTTAAACAGACATGTCGATATTTTTATTGTTGATGGAAACATATCATACAAACAAATTATATCCATGCCAAGATGTGGGTTAACTGGAAGAACTGAAGTAACGGACTTACATAAAAGTTATCCAAGGAAGGTGCACCTTCGAGGATACACCAATTCAGATCGCACTCTGCAAAGATATTGTAAAGATGCGCATCTCTCAGTTTACTGAATGTAAGAGTGAGCTATCGGGGATCTTCAGGTTCAATCCAAATCTACAGCAGCACGAAGTATAGAAATATGAGGAATATGTCATGATGTTAACATGGACATGTTGAAACAAACAAAAATGATGTAGACGAGGAGGGAACTATAACTTACCATTTGAGTGCGAAAATTTAGATGCATCATTGACATGTTTTTGTTACCAGATAAGCCCTCGCTCAATGCGAATGGCGTCTGCCAAGATAGGGCAGGAGAAGCGAAGTATACTTTAACAAGCTAAGGGACATAGCGAAAATACACTTGGGGGCGGTTCACCACACCAGCTATCATAGCCCAATTCTAGGAGTTTAAGGGCAGAGATTAGTTCAATTTGTTCACACCCAAACAAGATAAGTTCAAGTCCTATGAGCTCCAAGCATTGAGCATCTATCTTAAGGACAGGGTCCTGGCCCATTTGACAGGATCTCAAGTTTATTACAAGTGTTGAGGATATTGGGGATATCTGAATCTTCAAAAGAAAGGTTCCGCAGCGTCAATTTCGTGAGCAAACTGAAGGGACCTGGGCAAGCATGGAAGAAGGACATAAAGCGTTGTCTGAACAGTACTAGTTCAGCCTCACTTGGACGTGCAATATAGCCAGTCGCCGCAAACTCCAGGTATTCTGGTACGCCGATCTTCACGGCATCCCCGACCGCATGAGCGATGGAGGACAAGTAACGGTCTGCTAGGTAGAAGCAGAGTTGCAGGCTCTTCATGATCCGATTGCATTTGCAAGGCGGCAGAATCTGATTGCATTTGGAAAGCCTTCGGCACTAATTTGCAGATTAGAGAGCTGATGCGGAGGTGCCAACATCGTGTGGAGAAGGTCCACTCTGGGTGGTGCAGAAAGCAGCCCCCGCGTCGCTCCCGTGTGGGCGACTCGGGCGGACCCTGCAAAACCTAGCCGCCACCACTAAAAATCCAGCTGTCCCCCTCTCCTCTGCTGCCGGACGACGCTGTAACGCAACACCGCGAGGCTGACGGCGGCAGCGGGGACCTAGCTGCGGCGCATGGCTGCTCTCGGGCACGCCGGAGCTCGGTGATGTTGTCTGACGCGTCGGTGCCCTGGCTGGCACTCTGACATGCTGCGGCTGACCTCGGCGCCCTGCCTTCTTGCCTTTGTGTGCACCGGCTGCCTTGCTACATCTTAAGCTTGCGTTGGTTTTTCTTGAAGAGAAAAGGGTGATGGAGCACAGTAGCGTAAGTATTTCCCTCAATTTTTGAGAACCAAGGTATTAATCCAGTAGGAAGTTCCTTCAAAGTCCCACGCACCTACACAAATAAACAAAGAACTCGCAACCAACGCAATAAAGGGGTTGTCAATCCCTTCACGGCCACTTGCGAAAGTGAGATCTGATAGAGATAATATGATAAGATAAATATATTTTTGGTATTTTATAATATAAATGCAAAAAGTAAAGATGCAAATAAAAGTAGATTGAAAGCTTATATGATAAAAGATAGACCCGGGGACCATAGGTTTCACTAGTGGCTTCTTTCAAGATAGCATAAGTATTACGGTGGGTGAACAAATTACTGTCGAGCAATTGATAGAAAAGCGAATAATTATGAGATTATCTAGGCATGATCATGTATATAGGCATCACGTCCGTGACAAGTAGACCAACTCCTGCCTGCATCTACTACTATTACTCCACACATCGACCGCTATCCAGCATGCATCTAGAGTATTAAGTTCATAAAAAACAGAGTAACGCATTAAGAAAGATGACATGATGTAGAGGGATAAACTAATGCAATATGATATAAACCCCATCTTTTTATCCTCGATAGCAACAATACAATACGTGCCTTGCAACCCTTTCTGTCACTGGGTAAGGACACCGCAAGATTGAACCCAAAGCTAAGCACTTCTCCCATGGCAAGAAAGATCAATCTAGTAGGCCAAACCAAACTAATAATTCGAAGAGACTTGCAAAGATAACTCAATCATACATAAAAGAATTCAGAGGAGATTCAAATATTTCTCATAGATAAACTTGATCATAAACCCACAATTCATCGGATCTCGACAAACACACCGCAAAAAGAGTTTACATCGAACAGATCTCCACAAGATAGGGGGAGAACATTGTATTGAGATCCAAAAAGAGAGAAGAAGCCATCTAGCTAATAACTATGGACCCGAAGGTCTGTAGTAAACTACTCACAACTCATCGGAGGGGCTATGGTGTTGATGTAGAAGCCCTCCGTGATCGATTACCCCTCCGGCGGAGCGCTGGTGAAGGCTCCAAGATGGGATCTCGCGGATACAGAAGGTTACGGCGGTGGAAATTGTTTTTCGGTGGCTCCCTGGATGTTTTCGGGGTATGTAGGTATATATATAGAAGGAAGAAGTAGGTCGGTGGCTGCTCGTGGGGCCCACGAGACAGGGGGCGCGCCCACCAGGGAAGGGCGCGCCCTCCACCTTCCTGGCTTCCTCGATCGCTTCTTAACGTGCACTCCAAGTGCTCTGGATCAAGTTCGTTCCAAAAAATCACGTTCCCGAAGATTTTATTTCGTTTGGACTCCGTTTGATATTCCTTTTCTTCGAAATACTGAAATAGGCAAAAAAACAGCAATACGGGCTAGGCCTCCGGTTAGTAGGTTAGTCCCAAAAATGATATAAATATGTAAAATAAAGCCTATAAACATCCAAAAGGGGTAATATAATAGGATGGAACAATCAAAAATTATAGATACGTTGGAGACGTGATACGGCTCCAACGTATCTATAATTTTTGATTGCTCCATGCTATATTATCTACTATTTTGGACCTTATTGGGCTTTATTTTCCAATTTTATATTATTTTTGGGACTAACCTATTAACCGGAGGCCCAGCCCAGAATTGCTGTTTTTTGCCTATTTTAGTGTTTCGAAGAAACGGAATATCAAACGGAGTCCAAACGGAATAAAACCTTCGGGAACGTGATTTTCTCATCAGATAAGATCCAGGAGGCTTGGACCCTCGGCCAAGAAAGGAGGGAGGCGGCCACGAGGGTGGAGGGCGCCCCCCCTAGGGCGCGCCCCCCTACCTCGTGGGCCCCCCGAAGCTCCACCGACGTACTCCTTCCTCCTATATATACCTACGTACCCCCGTCAGATCAGATACGGAGCCAAAAACCTAATTCCACCGCCGCAACTTTCTATATCCACGAGATCCCATCTTGGGGCCTGTTCCAGAGCTCCGTCGGAAGGGGATTCCACCACGGAGGGCTTCTACATCATCACCATAGCCCCTCCGATGAAGTGTGAGTAGTTTACTTCAGACCTTCGGGTCCATAGTTAGTAGCTAGATGGCTTCTTCTCTATTTTTGGATCTCAATACAATGTTCTCCCCCTCTCTCGTGGAGATCTATTCTATGTAATCTTCTTTTTGCGGTGTGTTTGTTGAGACCGATGAATTGTGGGTTTATGATCAAGTTTATCTATGAACAATATTTGAATCTTCTCTGAATTCTTTTATGTATGATTGAGTTATCTTTGCAAGTCTCTTCGAATTATCCGTTTGGTTTGGCCAACTAGATTGGTAGTTCTTGCAATGTGAGAAGTGTTTAGCTTTGGGTTCAATTGCGGTGTCCTTACCCAGTGATAGAAGGGGTTGCAAGGCACGTATTGTATTGTTGCCATCGAGGATAACAAGATGGGGTATTTATCATATTGCATGAATTTATTCCTCTACATCATGTCATCTTGCCTAAGGCGTTACTCTGTTTTCATTAACTTAATACTCTAGATGCATGTTGGACCGCGGTCGATGAGTGGAATAATAGTAGTAGATGCAGGCAGGAGTCGTTCTACTTGTCTCGGACGTGATGCCTATATACATGATCATACCTAGATATTCTCATAACTATGCTCAATTCTGTCAATTGCTCAACAGTAATTCGTTCACCCACCGTAAAATACTTATGCTCTTGAGAGAAACCACTAGTGAAATCTATGGCCCCCGGGTCTATCTTTATCATATTAATCTTCCCACGCTTTATTATTGCTTTGCTCTTTACTTTTCCTTTTATTTTTTACTTTGCATCTTTATACCAAAAATACCAAAAATATTATCTATCATGTCTATCAGATCTCACTCTCGTAAGTGACCGTGAAGGGATTGACAACCCCTATTCGCGTTGGTTGTGAGGAGTTATTTGCTTTGTGTAGGTATGAGGGACTTGCGCGTGGTCTCCTACTGGATTGACACCTTGGTTCTCAAAAACTGAGGGAAATACTTACGCTACTGTGCTACATCATCCTCTCCTCTTCGGGGAAAACCAACGCAAGCTCAAGACGTAGCAAGACGTATCAAGCATCCCCAAGCTTAATTCCTGCTCGTCCTCGTTTAGGTAAATGATAAAAACAGAATTTTTGATGTGGAATGCTACCTAGCATATTTCTTCAATGTAATTTTCTTTATTGTGGCATGAATGTTCAGATCCAAATGATTCAAAATAAAAGTTCATATTGACATAAGAAATAATAATACTTCAAGCATACTAATAAAAGCAATCATGTCTTCTCAAAATAACATGGCTAAAGAAAGTTTATCTCTACAAAATCATATAGTTAGGCTATGCTTCATCTTCGTCACACAAAAACGTTCCCAAATTCTACACCCCCGATGACAAGCCAAGCAATTGTTTCGTACTTAAATAATCTCAAACTTTTTCAACTTTCACGCAATACATGAGCGTGAGCCATGGATATAGCACTATGGGTGGAATAGAATATGATGATGGGGTTGTGTGGAGAAGACAAAAAAGGAGAAAGTCTCACATTGACGAGGATAATCAACGGGCTATGGAGATGCCCATCAATTGATGTCAACATGAGGAGTAGGGATTGCCCTGAAACGGATGCACTAGGGCTATAAATGAATGAAAGCTCAACAAAAGAAACTAAGTTGGTGTGCATCCAACTTGCTTGCTCACGAAGACCTATGGCATTTTGAGGAAGCCCATCATAGGAATATACAAGCCAAGTTCTATAATGAAAAATTCCCACTAGTATATGAAAGTGACAACATATAAGACTCACTATATGAAGAACATGGTGCTACTTTGAAGCACAAGTGTGGAAAAAGAGATAGTAACATTGCCCCCTTTTTATAAAAAAATTTGGGCCCCTTTTTTTGGCCTTTCTCTTTTTTTGGGGGGGGGGGGGGACAATGCTCTAATAATGATGATCATCACACTTTTATGAATTTACAACTCATGAATTACAACTCAAAACTAGAACAAGATATAACCCTATATGAATGCCTCCGGCAGTGTACCGGGATGGTGCAATGAATCAAGAGTGACATGTATGAAAAAATATGCATGGTGGCTTTGCCACAAATACGATATCAACTACATGATCATGCAATGGCAATATGACAAAAGTAATGCGTGCCATGATGATAAACGGAACGGTGGAAAGTTGCATGGCAATATATCTCGGAATGGTTATGGAAATGCCATAATAGGTAGGTATGGTGGCTGTTTTGAGGAAGATATAAGGAGGTTTATGTGTGATAGAGCGTATCATATCACGGGGTTTGGATGCACCGGCGAAGTTTGCACCAACTCTCAAGGTGAGAAAGCGCAATGCACGGTACCGAAGAGGCTAGCAATGGTGGAAAGGTAAAAGTGCGTATAATCCATGGACTCAACATTAGTCAAAAGAACTCATATACTTATTGCAAAAATTTAGAAGTCATCAAAAACCAAGCACTACGCGCATGCTCCTGGAGGGATAGATTGGTAGGAAAAGACCATCGCTCGTCCCCGACCGCCACACATAAGGATGCACAATCCAAGGACACTTCATGTTTCAAATTTGTCACACAACTTTAACCATACGTGCATGCTACGGGACTTGCTAACTTCAACACAAGCATTCTTTAAATACATAATCACCCAACTAGCATGACTTTAATGTTACTACCTCCATATCTCAAAACAATTATCAAGTATCAAATTGATCATAGCATCCAATTCACTTCCTATGATAGTTTTTATTATACCCAACTTGGATGCCTACCATTCTAGGACCAATTTTATAACCATAGAAAATACCATGCTGTTCTAAGAGACTCCCAAAATAATATAAGTGAAGCATGAGAGACTAGCAATTTCTAAAAAATTAAGCCACCGCCGTGCTCTAAAAGATATAAGTGAAGCACTAGAGCAAAAACTATCTAGCTCAAAAGATATAAGTGAAGCACGTAGAGTATTCTAATAAATTCTAATAAAGTAGGCTTCTCCCAAAAGGTGTGTACAGCAAGGATGATTATGGAAAACTAAAAAGCAAAGACTAATATAATACACGACGCTCCAAGCAAAACACATATCATGTGGTGAATAAAAATATAGCTCCAAGTAAAGTTACCGATAAACGAAGACGAAAGAGGGGATGCCTTCCGGGGGCATCCCCAAGCTTAGGCTTTTGGCTATTCTTGGATATCATGGGGTGCCATGGGCATCCCCAAGCTTAGGCTCTTGCCACTCCTTATTCCATAGTTCATCAAATCTTTACCCAAAACTTGAAAACTTCACAACACAAAACTCAACAGAAATCTCGTAAGCTCCGTTAGTGAAAGAAAGAAAAACCACCACATAAGGTACTGTAATGAACTCATTCTTTATTTATATTGGTGTTAAACCTACTGTGTTCCAACTTCTCCATGGTTTATAAACTATTTTACTAGCCATAGATGCATCAAAATAAGCAAACAACACACGAAAAACAGAATCTGTCAAAAACAGAACAGTCTGTAGTAATCTGTAACTAACGCAAACTTATGGAACCCCAAAACTTATACCAAAATAGGAAGTCCTAGGAAATTTGTCTATTGATCAGCAGCAAAAAGAATCAACGCAAAATCACTTTTCTGTGATTTACTAAATTTTTTATCGTGCGCGCAAAGTTTCTGTTTTTCAGCAGAATCAAATTAAATATCACCATAAGTTATCCTATAGGTTCTACTTGGCACAAACACTAATTAAAACATAAAAACACATCTAAACAGAAGGTAGATGCAAAATTTATTACTAAACAGAAACAAAAACAAAAAACACAAATAAAATTGGGTTGCCTCCCTAGCTAGGCATAAAAGCGAAGATAGATCTAAGTAGTGCCATAGTGATAAGATAGATCTCGAAAACTCATCTCATATTCTCTATGTTCAGCCGCAAGTTTTCTTTGAGGCAAGCAAAAGTAATCAAAAGGGCTAAATTTAATGGGACGAAAGTCCCCAAGATCAATCTCGGGAGGTATAGGTTCCTCCTTCGGCCCTTCATATTGCACAACCAATTCATCATTATAAGCATTCTTTTGGCAGAACTTCGTAAGCCTATACTCAAGAGAGTATCCTAACTCATTATTTCGAATAGCAAAATCATTATTAAGTTAAGAAATTTTATCGACTAGAACATTGATAGGAACCTTTTTTCTAAGGTTTTCATTAAAGGCAATATAGTCCAAAGATTGAAAACGCATAATTTCTTCTTGATCAAAGAGGATTGCCTCTATGGGAGGACGACCGGCGTCCACCCTATAGTGCGCGAAGATTTCTTTGGCTTCTTTTATTATAAATCTAAACTCCTGTGCCAAAAAGATAGTAGCTGCGTGCTTAACAGAAGAATGCTCAATATTAGAAAATTCTAGGAAAATTCTTTGTATGCAAGGATGCATGTGCATAAATTGTCTTTCAAGTTCAACTATAAGC
Source organism: Triticum aestivum (assembly GCF_018294505.1). Classification (NCBI taxonomy): domain Eukaryota; kingdom Viridiplantae; phylum Streptophyta; class Magnoliopsida; order Poales; family Poaceae; genus Triticum; species Triticum aestivum. Next base: position 7,983,815 of record NC_057802.1, on the reverse strand, counting down.
ATGGCAATAGCATCCGCAAGACTACTAGTTCTATGCAAGATAGAACTACCCATAGAAGGTAAAGCACTGGCACAAGTAAAGAAATCTTGAATAACTCCTTTTCCAATAATATTACCACTACCGATTCGAAACTTTTTAGTATGCAAGACGGGGGTTTCTTCAGCAAGAGCATTAGGATTTTCCATGTTATCATGGTTGTCCATATCGACGATAGTCTCCCCAATTTCAGACATAATGGTAGATAAACGAGGGAGAAGAAGAAGGCAAACAAAAAAAAGAGAGGAGAAGATTGGGAAAGAGAGGGCAAATAAAACAGCAAGGGTGAAGTGGGGGAGAGGAAAACGAGAGGCAAATGGCAAATAATGTAAATGCGAGGGAGATGAGTTTGTGATGGGTACTTGGTATGTCTTGACTTGATGGAAGCTTCCCCGGCAACGGCGCCAGAAATCCTTCTTGCTACGTCTTGAGCTTGCGTTGGTTTTCCTTGAAGAGGAAAGGGTGATGCAGCACAGTAGCGCAAGTATTTCCCTCAGTTTTTGAGAACCAAGGTATCAATCCAGTAGGAAGTTCCTTCAAAGTCCCACGCACCTACACAAACAAACAAAGAACTCGCAACCAACGCAATAAAGGGGTTGTCAATCCCTTCACGGCCACTTGCGAAAGTGAGATCTGATAGAGATAATATGATAAGATAAATATATTTTTGGTATTTTATAATATAGATGCAAAAAGTAAAGATGCAAATAAAAGTAGATTGAAAGCTTATATGATAAAAGATAGACCCGGGGGCCATAGGTTTCACTAGTGGCTTCTCTCAAGATAGCATAAGTATTACGGTGGGTGAACAAATTACTGTCGAGCAATTGATAGCAAAGCGAATAATTATGAGATTATCTAGGCATGATCATGTATATAGGCATCACGTCCGTGACAAGTAGACCGACTCCTGCCTGCATCTACTACTATTACTCCACACATCGACCTCTATCCAGCATGCATCTAGAGTATTAAGTTCATAAAGAACAGAGTAACGCATTAAGAAAGATGACATGATGTAGAGGGATAAACTCATGCAATATGATATAAACCCCATCTTTTTATCCTCGATGGCAACACTACAATACGTGTCTGGCAACCCTTTCTGTCACTGGGTAAGGACACCGCAAGATTGAACCCAAAGCTAAGCACTTCTCCCATGGCAAGAAAGATCAATCTAGTAGGCCAAACCAAACTGATAATTCGAAGATACTTGCAAAGATAACTCAATCATACATAAAGGAATTCAGAGGAGATTCAAATATTTCTCATAGATAAACTTGATCACAAACCCACAATTCATCGGATCTCGACAAACACACCGCAAAAAGAGTTTACATCGAGTAGATCTCCACAAGATAGGGGGAGAACATTGTATTGAGATCCAAAAAGAGAGAAGAAGCCATCTAGCTAATAACTATGGACCCGAAGGTCTGTAGTAAACTACTCACAACTCATCGGAGGGGCTATGGTGTTGATGTAGAAGCCCTCCGTGATTGATTCCCCCTCCGGCGGAGCGCCGACGAAGGCTCCAAGATGGGATCTCACGGATACAGAAGGTTACGACGGTGGAAATTGTTTTTCGGTGGCTCCCTGGATGTTTTCGGGGCACGTAGGTATATATAGGAGGAAGAAGTAGGTCGGTGGCTGCTCGTGGGGCCCAGGAGACAGGGGGCGCGCCCACCAGGGAAGGGTGCGCCCTCCACCCTCCTGGCTTCCTCGATCGCTTCTTGACGTGCACTCCAAGTCCTCTGGATCATGTTCGTTCCAAAAATCACGTTCCCAAAGATTTTATTCCGTTTGGACTCCATTTGATATTCCTTTTCTTCGAAATACTGAAATAGGCAAAAAAACAGCAATACGGGCTGGGCCTCCGGTTAGTAGGTTAGTCCCAAAAATGATATAAATATGTAAAATAAAGCTCATAAACATCCAAAAGGGGTAATATAATAGCATGGAACAATAAAAAATTATAGATACGTTGGAGACGTATCATGCCTCCGGTTGTCACCTGCGGCCAGCCGGCACGCAACGGGCGTCCTGCTCCCTTAGATCCAATCGGGCCTGCGGCTCCCATCCGATTTGTTGCCGCGCCTCAGATCCAATCGGGCCTGCAGCTGGCGGCTCCCGTCCGTGCGCTGCGACCTTCGCTGCCATCGGGTGTGTGTCGGTGTCAAAACCGGCAGATCTCGGGTAGGGGGGTCCCGAACTGTGCGTCTAAGGTCGATGGTAACAGGAGACAGGGGACACGATGTTTTACCCAAGTTCGGGCCCTCTCTATGGAGGTAATACCCTACTTCCTGCTTGATTGATCTTGATGAATATGAGTATTACAATACTTGATCTACCACGAGATCGTAATGGCTAAAACCCTAAAAGTCTAGCATGTATGACTATGATTATGATCTGATTGCCTCTACGGACTAAGCCCTCCGGTTTATATAGACACCGGAGGGGAGTAGGGTTGTACAAAGTCGGTTACAGAGAAAGGAATCTTCATATCCAGACGCCAAGCTTGCCTTCCACGCCAAGGAGAGTCCAATCCGGACACGGGTGATAGTCTTCGATCTTGTATCTTCACAGCCCATCAGTCCGGCCCATGTCCAACAGGCCGGATGCCCGAGGACCCCTTAGTCCAGGAGTCCCTCAGTAGCCCCTGAACCTGGCTTCAATGACGAGGTGTCCGGCGCGCACATTGTCTTGGGCATTGCAAGGCGGGTTCCTCCTCTGAATACTCCAAAGCATTTTCCGAACACAAAAAATGTGTCCGGCTCTGCAAAACAAGTACCACGCACAACCGTAGAGAATACGATATTTCACGAGTCCCATCTGCTGACAACTTTTTGCAGCATGACATCACGTCTCTGCCCGATTTATTATTTCGAACCGTTTTTGGCCTGCCGATCCACGTTTCGAGACGTGGTTTTATTGGCACGTCTTATCGAAGCAGAGATCGTGACCCCTTATTACGGGATTCTCACCAATACGGGTGTGGGTAACCCAACCGTTCCGTTGGCATGATTCCTTACGAATAGGCAGGTTTCAAGGCTTTGGGGGAGGCGTTCTATATCCATCGCCTTTATAAAGGGGTCAAGGGCCGTCTTTCTCTTCTACGCTGACCCTCTCCTCAGCCTTTCAACCCTTGAGTTCCAGCACCCAAGGTTCAACTTAATCGCTTCGAGCTTCCCAGCCATGTCTGAACCCAGCCCTCAAGGTCGGTGGGTGGCTTCCTCTGTCACAGAGGAGGATATTGCGAAGCTCCGGGCGGCAAGATACCTGACCGCGGAAATCCCCCACGGGCTTCCTGCTCAAGGGCAGGTTATTCCTACTCCCAGATCCGGCGAGAGGGTCGTATTCATCTCCCACTTCCTCCGGGGGCTAGGGTTCGCTCTCCATCCCTTCGTCTGAGGTCTCATGTTCTATTACGGGCTAGATTTTCATGATCTAGCTCTGGACTCCTTCCTTCACGTCTCGGTGTTCATTATAATGTGCGGGGCCTTCCTCCATATCCCCCCACACTTTGGCTTGTGGCTCAAGACCTTTAATGTTAAGCCGAAGGTGGTCGATGGGAAACAAGCGGAGTGCGGTGGTGCTACAGTGAGCAAACTCATCAACGCTTCTTGGCCAAAAGGATCCTTCACGGAATCTTCCAACTTATGGCAGCAGGAGTTGTTTTACATCACTGAACCCCGTGGTACCAAGTGGGCAGCTACACCTGCATTCCGACCTGGCCCTCCAATTCAGCTCGCTTCATGGATCAATAAGGGGCTGGACTGGGCATCAATCGACGATGTGTGGACTCTACAGAGCCGCATCCGGAGTCTCCTTGAGAAGGACACCGATCTCATCGACGTGATTCAAGTAATGTTAGTCCGCCGGGTCCTCCCGTGCCAGCGACGGCCCCTCCGGATGTGGGAGTTTAATCCAGAAGGACCATGAACCCTTCGGCACTTCTTTGGTGCAACGCACAGAGGAATGTGGAAGTTATTTTTCGGGACATGAAAACAGTGGCCGGACACCACCGAGGACATCGGCCTCGATTGCAACCATCCGGATACCTCGGTAAGCACTTGACTCCTGAACACAGCTTAGTTAAATATCCCGTGATAAGATACTGAGAAAACCATCTTCTTCCAGGGTTCGATAAAGAAGGCGGAGCGAATTAGGTGTTCGGCCCCGCTCCCCGAAGACTCAGCTAGTCCTGTGCTAACTAGGATGTTGGTCCCGGCACCATACCAGGTGCTGCTGAAAGAGGACAATGAGGAGATCCGGAAGGCCAAAGGTAGCCTCCATTTAGAAGGTACATCGAACACTGTGTCCGGGGAGATTAAGGCTCCCTCTTCCGAAGACAAAAGAGAAGGAGAAGCTGACATCCTTTCTCCCCATGGTAAGAGAAGGGCCGCCTCCGAAGGTTGGGAGGTAAAGGCTCCTAAGCGAGGTAAGACGCCCTCATCAGGCAGTTCGAGCTCGAAAGGCGAAGTCGTCGCACAGTTCCTCCGTAAGGACAAGCCTTCAGCCGAATCGTAAGTGAACAAAGGTGTTTTAAACATATCCCGTTCCTTTTCCTGTTACAAGGGTAACATCTAGAATATATATTTTGCAGACCGGCACACAGTCTTCCTCAACAATCTTCTTCTTCGGGGGATCTTCTCCCGGAGATGATGGAGAGCGAGACGCCTCCACAAGCTTCCTCGCCCAATAGGGCAGACGACTTCGAGGTGTCGTCCCGGAGGATCTCTCCCGATCAATAGAGGATAATGAAGACAATGCCCCAAGGTGAAACTTCGGCCGCCCAGGGTCCGGGGTATGCGGTCCCTATGGGGACCAACAATAAAGGCCCCGGACTATCCGGTTTACAGCCGGAGACGACTCTAGGGTCAAGCAAACATGTCCTTTCACAGGGAGTCTGTACTCCCACGGCTGCTTCCAAGAATCGGAGGCGCCGGATACACTGATGGATATGTTGCGATATTCGTCCGTCTCAGAGGAACATCGTACCTTGATGGGTACGGTGGTTGAGAGGATTCTGTCGGTGAAAAGCGGATTAAATGAATCCTTCATGGGCCTGCTTAGAGGCTTCGAGGTACGTAATGCTATATTTTCGATTGTGTTCTATACGCAAAATGCACCTGTGTATAGGTAGTAGCCCCTGAGACTCTGGTTGGCGTCCAAAGGGTTGCAGGTATGCCCATGAGATAATCCGATTAGTTGGAACACAGGTTGTTACCTCCATGACGACTACCCATGCTACAGAGGTTGCAGGTTTGAAGCAAAAACTTGATGTGGCGGATGATGACATCACGCTTATTAACAGGCGGCTCAACGAGGCGCAAGGTACATTTTGGGGCGGTCAGTGTATGTATGTGTAATAACATGAGCATGAAGCTAGAATTATATACTGTGACATGCGTATCTGCAAATAGTGCTGCCGCGGTGGAGACCCTTCGGGCTAAACTTGCCCGAGCCAAGGAGCAAGCCCGGATGAGTAATGTGGCTGCCAAGAAGGCAGCTGATGAGTTAAAAGCCGAACAGGCTGCTCGGCGCCAGTGCGAGGAGAGAATCTCTACTATGGCGCGCAAGCTAAAGGAGGACACTGTTCGGTGCGAATTCCTCGAGAGGGATAACAAAGCCAAAGCGGCTGATCCCGACAAGGCCTTACAAGAGGCGAGAGAAGCACGATCCGAGTCTAGAGCGGCTCGGGAGGAGATCTGGCAAGCTAGGGAGATAGCGACTGGTAAGCCTTTCTTATTACGGACTAAATTCGGCGATCTGAAGTATTCCCCGCTTAATCAAATGTGGAGCTCTCCAGACGCATTCTTGGACTTGCCGAACAGCGCCGATGATGCGGCGCAATTTTACCAAGCGCGGGAAGGGTATGCGACGGAGAAGCTTTTCTGGTCGCAATTCAGCATGCCAAAGCGTCCGCTGTTGCTGAACGAACAGATGGCCCAGTGGGCCGAGCTCCACAAGATATCCGGATCTGCCATGAAGGACATCGTGGTTCGGCTGTGGCCGGCCGAGCCAACTCCGAATAGTTATTTCGGTTTGGTGCAGCGACTTGTTGATGCGCTGTCGCGTATCGATGCCGTGAAGCGGTCGACGTGCATTGAAGGTGCACGGATGGCCTTTGCCCGTGTCAAGACGTACTGGGCGAAGATGAAGGTCACCGATATTGCAGCGAAGAGTCCACCCGAGGGCAAGGACCATCCCGCGCCAGAGCACTATTTTGAAGATGTCCTAGAGGGTGCCCGCTTGATAGACGGTCAGTGCTCGAAAGATATAATATTTGAATGAAATATATTGAAATTGTAAAAACAATATTTATGATATATTAAGGCTATGCTTTTTATATTTTTTCCTGAAAAGGTTTGATTCCTCCTGTGCGGCCATTTTTTTTAATACCTGAAAGTTTTCCAATCGTCGGCTTCAGCCCCCTCGCATATAATACGGGGGTGTTCGGAAAAGCACTTGATCACTCTTGACCCAATGTCTTGGTCCGTGAAGGAGGTGTCAATGCGGCGAACTAGGCAATCGGACTATAGGGCTTTAACACTTTCACTTAGCCATAGGAGTTTGACGGTGGGTCTACGATATAGCCCCTGGTATGTACGCGATTGTCCGAATACGGCGCGTTACATAGGTGACCAGAAGAACGGTCCTTCGTGTAATACGGAAGGAATCGCGAAGATTTCGGATTAGTCATCGAGTGGTTGACTAGCTCTCGCCGCATCATGACAGTCAGTTTTCTGCTTTCTCTACTGAGGTGCTCATCCGGATAAACCGGGACATAATTGCAGTAGTTCTCCCTTTACTACCCTAGCCGATATTGCGGAATGTAAGGTAGTAAGCACAGGAGCGGGCAACCCAACTATTGACCAAAGACATGATTCGGAGCTGGTGCATATAAGGCTAAACTCGTGACGCCAAAGTGCGCTATAAAGCTGTTCGGACTTGTCGGCAACTCATTTGTTCCCATATCGAGCCCCTAGCAGTTTGTGCCCAGGTGCGCGTGTGAAACAACCGGAGAAGCAAGATTCACTTCTTTTAGAAAAAGCGAATACTGCATACGAATTAGTATCACTGGAACCTTATTTGTATGTCAATTTCCATCTTACAGATAATAACGCCACAACCCAGGCTATTTGACATGCCGGTGGTCGAAGGCTGAGGGAAAGGGCACTTTACAGGCTCGAAATAGAGAGTGCGGTCTACACAAAAATTTTTAGACCTCCTATCGCACGTCTGCGCCGCCTTGCCTCGGTGAAAGGACTCCTTAACAGGAATAGCCTTTGGGTAAGTGTATGAAGCCGAACTCCGAAAGAGTCTGTGGGATGACCAGTCTTTGAGCCACCTGTGGTAAAAGATAAAAAATAGTTAGAAAAGAAAAGGAGGCCATGGGAGTGCTTGTAGGCCTGTCCGTATTGTGCCTCCGCCGATGACCAGGGCATTTTAAGTACATAATTATGTATGCGCGGTACAAACTTCGTGGGTATGTGAGGCGAACGACAGAGGCCGAACTGCTAATCCAGTTCCGAGACTGACCGGCTCCATTTAATAGAGACCGGCGACATAATGGTTGATGAGTTATGCGGCTTGATGAGGCCGCTTTGTACTTTGGCTGTAATAGCCGTAGTATGATCCTCTGTATGAAGGGAGTGCTCCGTATTTCCCTTTATTGTAATGACGCCGCGTGGACCGGGCATCTTAAGTTTTGTGCGGGCGTAGAGTGGGACTGCATTAAAACGAGCAAAAGCGGTGTGCCCCAAAAGTGCATGGTAGCTACTGCGAAACGGGACAATGTCAAAGGTCAAGCCTTCGCTTCGGAAGTTGTCCGGCGAACCAAAAACGACTTCCAATGTGATGGAGCCCGTGCAGTGAGTTTCTACGCCGGGTACTGCTCCCTTGAGGGTAGTTGTGGTGGGCTTGATTCTTGAAGGATCGATGCCCATTTTGCGGACAGTGTCTTGGTAGAGTAGATTAAGGCTACTATCGCCATCCATAAGGACCTTCGTGAGATGGAACCCATCGATAATTGGATCGATGATCAGAGCTACTGAACCTTCGGGACGGATGTAGCTAAATTTTGGGGGGACCGGCTCTATGGCGTGTGCGTCCCGTAGTGCGCTGCGCTCCCCTGTAGGGGTGTGCGTCACGTATACCATGTTTATGGTTTTCACTTCGGGGGGAAATTGTTTCTGACCCCCGGTATTCAGCCGGCGAGTCTCTTCGTCATCGCTGTCACTAGGCGGCCCCTTCCCCTGGTGTTCGGCATTAAGCTTGCCGGCTTGTTTGAAGACCCAACAACATCTGTTGGTGTGAGTGGCTGGTTTATCGGGGGTGCCATGAATCTGGCAGGGCCGATCCAGTATCTTGTCTAGATTGGATGGTTCGTCTCTGTTTGCCTTGAATGGCTTTTTCCGTTGACCGGGTTTGGAGCCGCTGAATCCGGCGTTGACTGCCGTGTCTTGCGTTCTTTCATTATTATTTCGACGCTTGTGTTTATCGCGTCGTGGCCTGCCGTTGCCGTCTCGGACATCGGACATCAGAAGTGCCCGGATCGTTGGCGTTGTTGCTTCTACGAGCGAGCCAACTGTCTTCTCCCGCGCAAAAGCGGGTAACTAGAGCGGTAAGGGCTGCCATGGATTTTGGTTTTTCTTGGCCGAGGTGGCGGACGAGCCACTCATCCCGGACGCTGTGTTTGAAGGCCGCGAGGGCTTCGGCATCCGGACAATCGACAATTTGGTTCTTTTTAATTAAGAACCTAGTCTAGAGCTTCCTGGCTGACTCTCCGGGCTGTTGGATGATGTGACTTAAGTCATCGGCATCTGGTGGCCGGACGTATGTACCTTGGAAGTTATCATGAAAGGCATCTTCCAGGTCTTCCCAGCTGCCAACCGAGTTCTCTCGAAGGCTGTTTAGCCAGTGCCGCGCTGGTCCCTTTAGTTTTAGTGGGGGTATTTGATGGCGTGGAGATCATCACCGCGGCCCATGTGGATGTGGAGAAGAAAATCTTCAATCCATACCGCGAGATCTGTTGTGCCATCATATGATTCGATATTCATGGGTTTAAACCCTTCTGGAAATTCCTGCTCCATTACTTCGTCAGTGAAGCAAAGGGGGTGTGCGGCGCCTCTATATCGGGCCACGTCGCGATGTAGCTCGGATGGAGTCCTCTGCAGTTCTCAGCCCGGGCATGATTATGAATATTGCGTCTGGCTAGGTAGCCGTTGTCGCATGTCGGGGCATGCCCCTGTGATCCATAGATCGATCTGCTCTGCCCTGCGCTACTGTGCACGTTCCTCCGCAGGTCATATGTATGTCCCCGGGCTGTTTTATCTCTGCCTTTACGGTGAGGTAGTGCGGGCTGATGTTTGGCTTGAGTTGCCGCTTTGTCTCGGCCACGTGGTGGTCGGTCAGCTACATTGCGCGATGATGGTACGGGCTCCAGCGCCTCGTCATCGAACTGAGGTAGCAATTTGCGCTTCGGGTAACTTTTGGTTGGGCGTTCGCGGCCATATTCCTCGGCTGCCAGGACATTAGTCCATCAGTCGTTGAGCAGATCTTGATCAGCTTGAAGCTGCTGGTGCTTCTTTTTCAGGCTCCTCGTAGTGGCTATTAGCTGACGCTTAAAGCGCTCCTGCTCGAGAGGTTCTTCAGGCACGATGAAATCGTCGTCACCGAGGCTCACCTCCTCCTCGGAGAGTGGAAGATAATTGTTGTCCTTCGAGTCTTCGTTTATGGCCTGTTCATCAGGGCTAACTAGCCCATCGTCCCGATCGTCCTGTTCGGCAGTTTGCTCGTCGGGGTCTTCTCTGTCTTCGGCACCGTCCGGAGTGTTATCTTTTCTCATGCCGGTACCGCTATCTTCTCGACAGCGTGATTTAGAGCGGCGCCGCTAACGTCGGCGTTTTGGCTATGTATCAGGAGGTTTATCCTTGACCGGATCCTTCTCGTTATCGCCATTGTTCTCTTTAGGTGTATCCACCATGTACACGTCATACGAAGAAGTGGCCATCCAGCGCCCGGTAAACGGCGGGTCATGGCCCTGCTCCACTTTGGCATCATCGTCCATACCGTCGATGTCTTCGGAGCCGTAATCGAGCATGTCGGTTTAGTCTTCGACGGTGGCTATGAAGTGGGCGATGGGTGAGAAGCGAAATTCTCCGTCATCAGCCTCCAGTTCGAACCGGACATAATTCGGCTGTGAGTCCCCTGCTAAGGAGAGGGTTTTTAATGAGTTTAGCGCATCACCAAAAGGTGAGTGCCGGAAGATGTCCGCGGCGTTGAATTCAACGATCGGCACCTGATCAGGCTCGATGGCCGCGGATGCACGTGGTTCAGAACCTATGGCCGGAGATGAATCCAAGGTTCCGGTGACACAAATCCCGCTCGAGGTCGGGTCTGTGTGCGGCTCCAGCGCCGCTGAGTCTGCGGCTTCCGTGGCGGGGTTGAGCTTCCCGTCCTCGGAGGGCGCAATCTGTTCCGGATCTAAGGCTGGAGCACTTACAGGTACTATCTCCTGGGTATGGTCCGATGACAGATTTAGGTCATGCTCATCGCGGTGGCAGGGAGCGGCTGCCGTGGGCATGAATCCATTGAAGATCAAGTCTCCGCGGATATCAGCGACGTAGTTCAAGCTTCCAAATCTGACCTGATGGCAGAGGCATAGCTATCGATCTGCTCTAGATGGCCAAGCGAGTTGGCCCGCAGTGCGAAGCCGCCGAATATGAAGATCTGTCCGGGGAAGAAGACCTCCCCCTAGACAGCGTTGTTGTCTATGATTGACGGAGCCATCGAACCTCTTGAAGACGATACAGCGGACCTTGCAATGAAAGCACCAATGTCGGTGTCAGAACCGGCGGATCTCGGGTAGGGGGTCCCGAACTATACGTCTAAGGTCGATGGTAACAGGAGACAGGGGACACGATGTTTTACCCAGGTTCGGGCCCTCTCTATGGAGGTAATACTCTACTTCCTGCTTGATTGATCTTGATGAATATGAGTATTACAAGACTTGATCTACCACGAGATCGTAATGGCTAAAACCCTAAAATTCTAGCATGTATGACTATGATTATGATCTGATTACCTCTACGGACTAAGCCCTCAGGTTTATATAGTCACCGGAGGGGACTAGGGTTGTACAAAGTCGGTTACAGAGAAAGGAATCTTCATACCCAGACGTCAAGCTTGCCTTCCACGCCAAGGAGAGCCCCATCCGGACACGGGTGATAGTCTTCGGTCTTGTATCTTCACAGCCCATCAGTCCGGCCCATGTCCAACAGGTCGAACGTTCGAGGACCCCTTAGTCCAGGACTCCCTTAGTGTGCGCCGCGGATCTTGCGCGGCCTCCTCCAGCTGGTTGGCAGCGAGAAGCAGGGGCCACCCACGGCGCGCGTGCCGGCTGCGGCTGCTTGGTGGTGGGCCTCCTTCATCGGACGTGAAGGCGGCGACGGGGCCATCCCCCTCGACTTGAGGGCCGCAGTGGGTCTGCCCAGGAGACTGGGGTTCATCAGCGGCAAGTTGGGCGCGGCTCGGCTCTTCCGACCAGCTTGGCCCTGGCGTGGGGGCCTGTGTTCGCATCGGCGTCGACGCACGAGGTGTGCGGCGACTTCGGCGCCAAGCAGGCACGAGTCTGCCTAGCCTTGGATCGAGCTCTGCTCGGTTCGGTTCCTGCATTTGGAGGCTCCGCGTGGAGTGGCAGCTTCTGTTCGTGGGCAGGCTGTGGCTTCCTCTTCTCCGGTGCTGGCGGGGTGCGTCTTGGTGGATACTGTAGGGTGGAGGTGGTGACACAGCCAGTGAAAGCCGGGCTTTGGTTGCGGTCGAAGCCACCGACTGCAGTACTCCTGCACTGTCCCCTTATTGAAGGGGTCGTGTTGCAGTGCTCGCCTCCTTGCATGTGGTGCTCCAGAGGAAACTTCGGCCCAGGTCTCCTGGGTCAGACGATGGTGGCGCTCAACCGCTCAACGCCACATTCCCTCTTGAGGGCCTCGTCTTGGAGCTTGGCTTGGCTACAGACAACAGTGGTTGGAGGTGGTGTCGTTGATGTTGGTGGGGTGGCGGTTCGGTGGTGGTGGTGCGGTCGGCTCGGGGTCGACCGTTGTTTTGTGCTCTTCTTCGGTGGTGTTCGTGCTGAGTGCTTCTTGGTGTGTCTCTGCTAGTGTTGTGCCTAGCGATTACGCCGGTGGCACATAGGTGTCGTGACGTCGTCTCGGCCTCGCGTGACCTTTCGAATGTGCCCCCGACACAGGTGGTGTCGTGGCGTTGTGCAGTCTCGGATGCGCGGGGCCTTTCGATTGCGTCGACGGTGCAGTGTCGTGGTTTGGTCTGCTAGGCGATGCCCTTCGACTATGCTGGTGGCACACAGGTACCGTGGCGTCGTCTCGGCCTCGCGTGCCCCTTCGAATGCGCCCCTCGACACAGGTGGTTTCGCGGCGTTATGCAGTCTCGGATGTGTGGAGCCTTTCGATTGCGTCGACGATGCAGCGTCGTGGCTTTGTCTCAGCTGGCCGATGCCGTTCGATTTCACCAGGTGGTGCTCTTCGGTGTGTGTGGTCTTGAGTTCTCCCTCATTGTTCTCCCCTGTTATGTGTGTGGTCAGTGCCTTAGGCAAAATGAATACAATTCAGGTGGGGAATAACACCCCCCCCCCCCCCCCCCCCCCCCCCCCCCCCAATGCAAAAGAAAAACATCGTGTCTGAACTGTCGTGCGCATGTAAAGGCATTCGAGGATTTTGAGCAGAACATGGTCGGGTAGCACGCTGATTCTATCTTCGTTTTCGCTTGCACTAATGCTATCTTCATTTCTGATGATCTGCAAAAGAGAGTTAAGCTACTAGGATCAAAACAGGGACAGAAGCCATATCTAGTTGTTATTACAATTCTCCATGGGCAAGGTGAGTAGTAACAGTATAAAATCTCTACTAAAGATTAGAAGGCCTAGTTTAATTGGTACTAGTAATAACAAGGCAAGAGGGGTATGAATTTACGGTGTTGCAGGTTGACTCCATGGCGGCCGGCCTTGCAGCTGCTGTCTGGAGTAGTTGTTGAGACCGGCGGCCGGCCTTGTAGTCAGTAGATAGACTACTTATTGAGACCGAGACAGGCGGCCGGGCTCGCAGCTGCTGGGTGACTTATACCAAGAAGACAGAAACGGGGACTAGGACGAGCCGGATTAGACAGACAATCCTTTGTTGGTTTGGTTACCATCAGGAATCCTCCTCCGCAACAGATTTGAACCCGCCAGCGGTCCGGCCTTGTTGGTTGAAGATAGGATCCGCCTCCTGCACGGACTAATTGGGCATGAATGAATCAGATCAAAAGTAGCTGGAAGAGAAGCAAAGATGAGTGGCGGGGGTGGGTTGATTTCCTGATCTGTTTGGTTCAAGCAAGGGAACAGGGGAAGGTGGCGCGCCGTCGCCGTGCTTGCCCACCTTGTTTGAAAGATGGCGAATGGGGGGTGGTCGCGACAGGCGTTGCTGCTCGCGGCGGTGGAAGGGGAATCGCCGGCGCAGCTGCTCTCGGGTGGGTGGGTCTCGTGGTGGAGAACAGTGTCGAGGCGAGCGGAGGAGAGAGAGGGTCCAGAAGAGTGACGCTATGAACCAGTACCAGTCGACACAGCCCTGTATTTGGACGGCGCACCGAACCAGGGCGACTCTGTTTCTGGGGGTCACGGAAGGAAGACGAGGAAATTTCGGTGGGGGGGGGGGGGGGGGGGTAATTGGGTCGATTCGGTTGGCGCCAGCGGTAAAAAACAGTTAAGATAAAAGTAAACAGAAGGATGCGATTGGGGTAGAAAATGAGGGAGCAATTAATTACATGAATTAATGCATAAACAAAAAATATGCGGGAATTGCATAAATTGAACCTGATAAGTGTCACACATGTGGCACAAAGAAAATCACGTTTTTTAATGGCAACTTTAGTTACCTAGGTATGACAACTCTTGTTCTGAAGCGTGACAACTTTATACTTGGATGGCAAGTTCTTTTAGAAAAAAATTGGATTTCTTTCTTTTCGGATGACAATGTAAGTTTTAAAAACGTCAGAGCGGTGTTACTTCGTGCCACACGTATGACACTTACCACTTGGGTAAATAAATTGAATAGCACTACTAAGTACTCACTACTCAAATTTTTGTTTGAGATGCACTACTCAATTAATAGTACAGAAATAACAGGCAATGTGCTCCTCTTTCCAGCCCGCCTCCTCCTCCAAGAAAAAGCTAGGGTTCGTGCCTCTCGCTGGTTCCGCCGCAGGTCCGCCTCGTCTCCGGTGGCCCTAGGGCCATGGGAGCACGGTGGATCCTGGCAAGGACCGGCGGGAGGGCTCCGTTGTTAATCATTCCTTCGAGATTTGTTAGGGTTTGTGTCCTACTTAAGAAGACGAGATGGCGGCGGCTCCCTGAAGATGGAATAAAGGTCTCCCCGCCTAGTCCCCATTCCGGTGATGCGTCTAACATCGTCGGTGGGCGTGTGGAGGTGTGTCTCCGGCGGATCTATCCTCGGTGGATTTGCTCGGATCTGGTTGTGGTTTGTCTATGTTCGTGTGTCTTCGGGTTGGATTCTTTCGATCTACGTTATTTTTCATCAGCGGCGGTTGCTGTTCTGGTGCGCTGGTCCTACGGGGCCTTAGCACGACGACTTTCCGACTGTCTACTACAACAAGTTGTGCCCTCCGACGACGGAGGAGTGAGGACGGCGGCGCGCCTTCGGCTCGCTTCAGTGATTATAGTCGTCGCTAGGTGGTCTACGGATCTGGATGTAGTTTTTATTATTTCTAGTGTTCGTTGTATGCTATGATAGAAGATGAATAGATTGAAAGTTTTCTCGCAACAAAAATAGTACAGAAATAAAACAAAAATGAATTATCTCTATGCCGGTTCTTCATCATCGTAGAAAATGTTGAAAAGTCCTCCAGGTGTCCACGTGCAAGTTACCAAATCGCGATGCTTAGTATGGCCTGTAAAGGAAATCGCATGGCAAATCCAATTCTCATGGATTTTCACGACATATATCTGCCCTTCTGCCACGATCCGCCACGATCGTCGTCGCGTTACCAGCGTGACACCTCCATATCACGTCTGACAGAAAGGTACGATAATATCAAGAACTCTTGGATTTTACATAGTTTTGTTGTTGTCGAATATGTATGACTGGAAATATCATTACTTCCATAAATGATGTTGGAGTACCCGTCTCCTTGAGCGCCTCGCCGGCTAAGAGGCCCTCCCAACTATCCATTGCCGGTTGGCTTATCGCAGAGGCCTCTCAGATGGCACCTTGGATGACTCGAACCTACGTGACCCGACTCTAGGGTCCATGACGGGTGGACCGTGGGTGCAAGCCCGTGGCCATCGTCATTGGCCGGTGTTGGGCACCCCGCGAGCGAGGTTTACCGTGATGCCCCGCGCCGGACGCTCCAAATCCAACTTAAACACCTAGACAGACAGTTTGGTTAGTGACCGGTCACAAAAAAAGCGATTCAGACAGGCTCCTCAAACATGCCCCCAAACGCCCCAGCTAACCGTCAGCTCTCATATCTAGCCCAAATCTAGGGCGGATATAAGGGCACCTGCGCGCGTCCACCACGTCAGACCCGACAGCCCTAGCCCACCATAAATTGCACCAAATCCACCCCTTCGACCTACCAGATCCATTTGTTTTCTCCTCACTTCTTCCTCCTCCGCGATGGACAGCTCGCAACTCTGCCGCTCACATTGCTCCGTAGCCGTTCTGAGCCTCTCCGCCGCCAGCACCGGCACAACAGTCTTGTCTCCCGCCCTCGCCGCTAGGGACGTCGTTGCCGGCCCGGACACCACCGCGGTACGTCCGACAACTCTCAAGCTGCGCTATATATGATGGACATGCATGGATATGAGAGCCTGAATTTGAGATATGTGGATGCCGGACACGAGATATGAGGGGTCGTCTGGATGCGTCCGCGAACATGCCCGGGCGCATCTAGGGTGGCGGATTTGCCAAGTCTGGCATTAGATGCTCTATGCGTAGCCAATTGATCATGTCCGTCATCGGCAAGGCCCATGTGACATGATGTGCAAGTTTTATGTACAACAAAGAAACAGGATGCCACAAGTATAAATTTACAACAATTCATGTTGTACTCGTCGTCACTCGTCAAGGGTGCTGCTCCTAATCGGTGCCTCGATCGCCCGCACAGAACACTTGTGGGCGGTGGCCCATTAGTATGCCGCGCGCAGGTCGGCCAACGGCTGACTAGTTAACCGGTCAACTGTTGATTTTCAGGCAAATAGCAATAAAAAGTTCAAAAAAAGAACAAAAAATCTGTGAACTAAAAACCATTCAATTTTTAAAAAAGTTCATGGGGTTTGAAAATATATCATTAGAAAAAAATTAGCAAATTTGAAAAAATTCATTGATTTTCATAGAAAATCACATTTTTTTAGAAAATATCATGAATTTGAAAAAAAAAGTTCATCAAATTTTCAAAAAGTTTCAAGAAAATTTTCAAAAAGGTTCAAGAATTTGAAAACAATCATCGATTTTCAAACAAAGAGCACCAAATTATAAAAAAGTTTCATGAATTTGAAAAGAAATTCATCGATATTGAAAAAAGTGCGTGCATTTTGAAAAAAGAAAAGGAAGAAAAATTAAAAATAATAAATAAAATATAAAGGAAAAGAAAAAACAAAACAAAAACATCATGAATAAAACCTTGTTGAAAAAAGAAAAAATGGTTGGGAAGCTTCTGGAAATGCCCGTCGTCAAGTCCCCTATATGACATACTCCATGCGGTCTATGGTATGGCTGACCCAGTCAGTGTCTCTGTGGTTATCAAGCGCACTGTTTTCCAGCGGGTTTTCAATTTTATTTCGGGTTTTCATATTTTCAGTTTTCAGTCAAAATATATTACTTCAAGAAAAAAATGTTCACAAAGTTTAACAAAGATACAAATTTCAAAAATGTCGATGTGTTTAATATCCATGAAATAAAATGTTCCAAAAGATTAAAACATCATAAATTTTGGAAGATATTCTATAAAGTTTAAAAGTAAAAAATTTAAAATGTGTTCGTCCAATTTAAAAATCTATTTCTTGAATTTTAAAAAGTGACTGTGAATTTGAAATTATTCTTGAATTTTATGATATCTTCATGTATTTTTAAAAGCATTCACAAATTTAAAAAATATTCTCAAAATTTATAAATTACTTATGTATTTTAAATATATTCCTGATTTTAAAAATGTTTACGAACTCAAATATGATTGTTAAATGGAAAAAGGTTTTAGAATGGAAATAAAATAAGTAAAGTGAAGAAAGATATAAATGATGAAAAAGAAAAGGTAAAACTAAAATAAAATTGTAAATGTATGCCTGGTTTCCAAGATGCTTTTCCTGTTGCATGCCTGCTTTGTAGATGTATTCATCAGTGATGGCGTCTCAATGTAGTGGAAACAGTGGTAGAGAAAATCCGATGCTTTTAGCACCATATTCCGACACACATGCATATAAAATATACGAGAGCATTCTGAGTAACCAAACATGCAGTAATTAAAAGGACACCGGGAGCACTAGTAGATGATCTCATCCCTGTTCTGGATCCAATTGCCCTTGGCCCTCATCAGATGGAGAATTAATGGAAAATGGGATAAAGAAGTGCTGCCCATGTTTCAAGGGATATCAAAAGGTCCTTCCTCCCTGAACCTCGTCCCCGCCTCTTCCTGTTTCAACGGAATTTTCCTCGTTTGAAGTACTCCACTAGAATGGCAGCGACGGTGATGAGCTCACCGCCGTCGCTGAGCTGCTTGGCATGGCAAAGTGCGCTGCACCGCTGGCCCGCGTAGCATAGCGTCTCCACCCACACCTGGGCGAGCAGCTCCAGCGTGTCCACTGCGTCATCTTGGACGATCTTGGCACCAAGCTCGCATCCTTTATCCAACATGGATACGAGATGGCCTTGTGTTGTGTGATCAACACGTAGTAGCGGAAAACGGCTGCCCCTCCCTGTATCCCCGTAGGTCTTGAGAAATCTGGCCACCTCCTCGGGTGAGCTGTAAGGCGTAGCAGCAGCATCACGCGGACCACGCGCGATGAGGCCAAAGCACACCTCGATGTAGGAATTGTGGTTGGCAGTGGGACCAAGCATGTAGGGGCGTGAGGCGAGGAGGTACAGCATGTAGTTGGAGAGCGCCTGGACCGCCTCGGCAAGATCACTCACCTCATGCTCCTCCTTCTCCTCGCTGCTGCTGCTCATCATGGAGTAGATGTAGATGTTGGTGGCGATGTGCCAGACAAGGATCTTTTCTTCCACGCTCCAGGTCAGGCCCTCGTACAATCCCCACCTCCTGAGCTCCGCTTGACCCCGTGAATCAAAATGTACAAGGCTGTCGTGGTCATCCTTAAAGAGCCTGAGGTCACCCTCCTTGCTCAGGAGGTAGTCCACCACCAGATCCTGGATGAAGGGCGAGACAGGGATGGAGCTCGAGTAGGCCATAGCGTTCCACCACACCTCTCTCCCCATCGAATTCGCCATCCTGCTTCTCTTGCTGACCCTGCTGCGAGCGGCCAGCTGCAACAGGTTGTGCTGCCCCATGGAGGCCGACCAGTACCTTGCCCAGTCCGCTGCGCGGACCAGCCGGCGGACGGACAACACCATACGGCCGAGCGAACCGCTGACATGTCTTGCTACCCATGCTGCGGCCCTGAGCCACCATCTTGGCCTGCCGCCGGGTATGTGACTCAAGGTCTCGCGGAGGGAGTAATGCGGCCCATGACTTATGAGGAGCACGCATGCCCAACTCGAGAATAAGCCTCTCAACGCCGACACCACCTCCAGGACAAGGGCACCTATCAGCAGGACATAGGTGACAGCCACATCTACCCGATGTTGATGACGACGATGTTGATGGCGATGGAACAGCAGCAAGGCGACGGTGGTGGCCGCCGGCGAGAGCATACGGATGCAGAGGCCGAACCAAGTGTGCATCACCTCAGCCTTGGTGTACAGTACGTCGTGCATCAGGTACATCTGCATCTCAACCACCTTGTACAGACGGCCCTCCTCCCGGAGATACGAAGCTGCATGTCCGTATCCTGCTTCGTTGATCAGCCCCTTGATCATTTCCTTGGGAACCCCAAGCGCTCGGTGAGCCATCAGTAGGCAGTCTTCAGTGTCCCACGGACGCTTCTTTAGTATGTCTTGCAGATTGTTGCGTGACATAACGAAGCCCGAATGCTGTAAAGCTTGGTAGTTCTTCCCCACCGGGTTGCTGCCAGCGCACCGGAGCGCCCAGACCCTCTCCGCGTACTTGACGACACCCATCACAAACATGAGGATGCCGGCCCACCGGAGCAAGGCCGAGCCCGACTGGCTACCAACGACAACGGAGGTGTAGAAGAGGACGTAGCCGGCGGCGGTCACCTGCACGGCGAACGTCTGCAGGTGCCGCAGCCAGAGCCGGTTGTCCTCGACGGCGTAGGCGGTGATGTTGTCCTGCCCGCCCAGATGGAGCAGCAGGAACGGCGCCCAGAAGGCCATCAGCTCGTGGTCGGGAGACCGGCTGGCGGCGGACAGGTGGCCCAGCACGTAGATGGCCGTGCCGTCGGCCAGCATGTACGCCGACCAAGCCAAGAACCTTACCGCACCGGAGTCCACGCGCCGCCGGAATTCCGCCAGCATGAGCAGCGCCACCTGGAGCGTCAAGCTCAGCAACACCAACGCCTGGATACCCGATTCTTTCCATGCTGCGATACCCGATTCTTTCCATGCTGCTCCTCCGGCCATATCGATGTCGATCTGCAGCTCGACCCTGCTTCTGAAATCAGCACAAGTACAAATTACAGACCCACCATTTGATTACGGGGGGAAATTGGAAAAAAATTGGGAATATAACACATGCAATCTAGGTTTGTCACTTAATTCGTCCAACTTTTAAAAAACAGTTTTTCTAATTCACATCTATATGTTTTTTAAGGATGTCACATCTAAGCTCCCACAAATATATAATGAAACAAAAAGAAACAAAAAAACTAGGACAAAAAAAAATAAACCACAAACAGAGTGAACATCAGTTTAGATGTGACATAATTATGTCACGTCTAGATGTGTCCTAGACAGACCCTTCAAAAAATGACACTGCAGCAACGAATTTTTTCAACACTTACATTTTCCCCTCTTTTCTTATTTCCCAGGCCATTTCCCTCTCCTTTTCTATTTATAAAGACCTAACGTGACCATTATGTCCCTGACCCCACTTGGAAGATTACTGTGGAGTAATACTCTTCTAATTAATCAAGGCAGGAGCTACTACGAGCTCGAAAGAATGCAGCTGCTGCCGCTACGCCGGTGAGCTGCTAGTCCGGCTAGGTCCGTGGCGGATTCTACCATACGTTGCCACGGGGTACGAGGTAGACGACGCGGACGCTCACCACGGCGGCCTTGCCCAGCCGGAATCCGGGAGCGATAGCGAAGCCGACGACCATGCCTCCTGCACCGGCGCGGCGGCCGGCCTCGAAGGGGCTGGGCAGCTTGTAGCTACACAAATCCAGGAACCCTCCGCCGCCGCCGACGCTGCCATAGCAGGCAGCAGCTAGAGCAGTCCGAGGAGCGAGCAGAGGCCGCCCTCACGGCGCCCTGATCCTGTTCGTCCTACTCCTGGCCGGCGCGGCGGCCGCCGAGACGGCGCCGGAGGAACCCACATTGCCCTCCGCAACTCCCCTCCGCCGCGTCAACCGACGCTGGGGCAGCTGCGGTTGCCGGGGCGGGGGTCAAATCCAGCTCGGTGCTGGTGGCGCTGCTGGACTCACACTACACGGAGCTGGCGGAGCTGGTGGAGAAGGCCGTGCTGATCCAGACGCTGGAGGACGCCGTCGGGAGGCACAACGTCACCATCTTCGCGCCGCGGAATAAGGCGCTGGAGCGGGACCTCGACCCGGAGTTCAAGCGCCTCCTGCTCGAGCCCTGGAACCTCAAGTCGCTCCAATCGCTGCTCCTCTTCCACGTCCTCCCCTCCCGCCACCGCGCGGCCCACGCACCACCCCACCCTCTTCGGCGAGGAGATCGAGCTCGCCGCCATCACGCGCCCGGACGCGGTGCTCAGGCAGGACGGGGTCATCCACGGCATCGAGCGCCTCCTTGTGCCGCGGTTGAGGCGATTAAAACGGATCTGATTCTGATCACATGTAGAGTGGAGTGATCTGCCAGCTAGCTAGCGTGATTCCCCAGTAATCGAGATGATTGATTACTGGTGCAGTTTCCCCACTAAAGATGGGATGGAGGGGCTGTTTTTTGGGAAGTCCAAAAAAAATTTGGGAGTGAGAGGGCTTTTGGGATCGGTTAGATAGGTGTTTTTCCCTGAAACTGCTACTTTTTGGAACTTGAGATTTTTTGGTCTTAGGACTGAAATGAGAATGTTGAAAAAGGAGTATCAACTCAGATCTTTACAAGTAGGATATAAAGCTGAGTGCAGAACTAATTAAGCACAAGAGAACCCCAGCCTTTGGATATTGGGTTTGACGGCTACCATCTTCTCACAGATGGTTGACTGTGTGACTGTAGTAAGAACTCTGAACAAACATGGCGGATGTGATGGAAAAAAGAGCAAAAAAAACAAACCCCTCCCATAAACCCCGACACTAAGGCCCCGTTCGGGGATCCACCGGCTCTAAGAATCTGCGGAGCGGCTGTTTGCCCGCTCCAAAACTTTGAACTACGCTCCGTCCGCTCCCGGAGCGGAGCCGTGGAGCAGAGTTGAGATCGAGGGAGGATGGAGACGGTCAGGTTGGGAACGTCTGAAAGGCCGGTAACGAGAATCACTCACCGTGATGTGCACCCTGTAGATGAGTCAGGGGCAGCGTGCGCTACAGCGCTGCAGAGCCGGCGCTGGTGGTCGGAGCCGGGAGAGACGAGCAGAGCTGGTCGGGGCGGAGCTTGCCGTAGGCAGCCGTCGGAGCGCACCGCAGGGCGGCGTCGAGGTTGGCCTTGGGTCGTCGGAGGATGCGCCGGAGTGGTCGGCGGGGGAGGCTATGGATGGATGGAGGGGGCGTGGAAGAGCACAATGTCAAGCCTCAGTCGCGAGCACCGGAGCGGGAGAAAAGGACGCGGTTTTTGGGCAGAGAAAGTGAGTGAGGGGAAGAGAGAAAAGGACGCGGTTTTTGCCATTCGCGTTCCGCGTATATCAGGACCGCCCAATCTCTGCTCATGATCCGACATGCATGCTAGAAAGCTGACAAGGGTACCACTGTATTCCTCGTATCCTCCTATCATTGATTCCCCTAGCTTCACATGCAAAACTGCGCTCTAGGCTGCCCTATTGATTCGTACGCATTTGCCACAGTCTCTCCCACTCTGCACGACCTATCAAGCACCGATCCCATCAGCATCTTATGGCATCTGACGCGCACTACTACTTGATCGTGTGATTCCAAACAAAGCCCAGTCACATAGTACTAATATCCCAAAAGTGCAGAGCAAAAAACTTAAAAAGTGCTGCACAATTATTTTGAAAAGTTTGGATAAGTTCTTCAGTTCCGATGCATTTTCTTCAATATTCGAAGACAAAATATAAATATATAGTTCCTTACTGTGCAAATAAGGTTTGAACTAGGTGACCAGAAAATGGTTCACTTAAAGGTATACAAGTTAGACATACAAGAATCTGGATATGCGCACACGCGCACACACGAAAATACGCAGTGTAGATCAGAAAATAAAATCCGAGATTTACAGTCTTTAGCACAAATCCATATCACCAAACAACCGACAACAAAAATGGCATTCTTCAAGATCCAACATCCATCAGCCCAGTAGACGCACTGGAGTTTGAAGAAAGTCTGAAATTAGAAGGTAGAAAAGAGAGCAGGAAGAACCAGAGAAGCTAAGAAATGGAACATCGCTGTGCGGCTCGCACACGGCTTGCCCAGATCCGGTAGAAAATCTTGGCGTCCAAGGCATTGCTGGTTTGGATTCTGGAGGAAACTAGGAGGGAGCACCTAAATCCGCAACGCCTGCTCGAGGTGGATGTGGCCGTCGTCCTCGTTGGAGGGGCACAGGGTTGATCTGGCCAGAGGACGAAAAGCATACGGTGGTGGTCGCTGGCCAGCCTCCTCAATTTTTTTGTCCAAAAGGACCACCTACCGAATGCAATTGACAGAAAAGACCACCCTTGAGTCACATTGGCAAAACGGACCAGCTGAGTTGTGGCGGCAGGCACGCCAGCCGACACGTGGCGCCTGCCGCCGCGCGCGGAGGCGGCAGGGGCTACCGCCACATGCCCAGGCGGCAGGTGGCCCGCCACAGGAATCGGTGAACGCATCTGGCGCGCGACGGAACGGAGCGCTAGGCAGTTGGGCCCTGCCGCCTCCTAGTGTGGCGGCACTACTGTAGCTTTTTTTTAGGGTTGGCAGTATTGTAGCATGCGTAGGATTCCGTCAAATGCGTGCATGCAGCGCAGTACTCTTTCTCTCTCCCTTGATTACTCTCTCTTCTCTCTCTCTCTTGCCTCTTGCATGCATGGAGCCCATTATTATTCGGGCTCTCTCTCTCTCCCCCTTGCATGCAGCGCCAGCGTGCACAGCAATGCATCTCGCGTAGAGGAGCCGCAATCCAAAGGAGCATAGCCTTGCACAGTGGTGCCGCCCAAGGTTTTGGATCCCAAGCGATCTTTTTTTCTCGAGGGGCACCGAAATTCACGGTTACCACGGTAACCACGAAATACCAAAAAAAATTTGGACGAAATTTAAAATCAAATTTTGAATTCAAATATTTGGAAGTTGATATAGATAAAATTTTAACTCTTGTAGATCAGTGATCCTCCCGTAGCGTAGTGGCTGCCCTTTTGTTTTTTCTTTTGCATTCTAAAAAAGAAAGAAAAGCGCAAGGGTGAGAGTCGAACCCACAACTAGCAGCTCCAGGGAGCATGCTTTACCACTACGCCATCACTGATTCTGTTGGTATATCAGAGATGCCCTATATTTAACTGGGTCACAATTTGAATTCAAACTTTTCAAAAAAACTCGAATTTTTTTGCTCGGTATGAGTGTTTTTCGTGGGGTAGCGGTAAACTCGGTAACCGCTCGGGATCACGAAATTTCGAGCGGTACCCAAAACAGTGGTGCCGCCACACCAGGAGGCGGCAGGGCCAGCTGCCTTGCCTCCATTCCGTCACGTGTCCGTCGCGTTTGCTGAATCCTGTGGCGGCAGGCGCCATGTGTTGGTTGGCGCGCCTGCCGCCACAACCCAGCTGGTCCGTTTTGCCAATGGAATTGAGAGGTGGTCTTTTCTGTCAATTGTGTTCGCCAGGTGGTCTTTTTCGACAAAAAATTGCCTCCTCGATGGCTACTAGGGCAAAGGAGAGAGTCGACGGCGTGGTGGTGTTGGGCCTCCTCGCCCATGAGCAGGTCAGTGGGATTGGAGGCAGGATTCGTCAGCCTCGGTTAGATCATTGCCGGAGAAACCCAAATCGGAGAAGTGGTGCACCGCTGCTCCACCGGCGCTATTCCACCAACACTACCTCCGGCAGAACTGTGAGCTTCTCGGGCGACTGGATCTGAGAGGAGAGGAACTGGGAGAAAGGGAAGCTGCTTCCCGTAACTACACCTGTAGTTGGGTCAATGGCATGTGGGCCAGCCACATGCCATTGACCCAACTACAGGTGCAGCTACGGCACTGAAGCTCAGTCCAGGAGAAAGAGGGGAAGACACAGGTGGCCTGTTTCCTAAGAAAAGGATGGGGAGCCGGAGCGGGGGTTAAAATATTGGGGTGGTAGGGTGTAGGTATGGTAGTACTACTATTACACAGTGGAGTCAGATACGATTTGACTGTATTAGCTTCGTATAGTTTGGGAAAGTGAGGAGCAATTGTGGGACCTGGTGGACCAGCAGGCTTGAATCTATATGCACACGCACGGCCGTGATACGCACTGCGTATGGAACGCAAAGGTAAACGCCTTTATCGAAGAGAAAAAGAGAGTCGCCCGAATTCAACTTCCTTTTACATGTCCGGCTGGTGGAGCCGGGGCTTTTTCTTCTGTTTTATTCTTCTTCCCTTTCTTTTTTCAGTTGATTTGCAGAAAAGCAAAGGATGGAAGCAAGGGGGTTTGGGGGAAAAGAAAAGGGCAAACATTTTTGAAATTTTGCAAACTCTTGTGATAGATTTAACTTTTTTATCAAAAACAATATTATTATTTTAGTTTTATCTAAATATGAAAAAGGGAAGAGGGCTTTATAAAACCCTAGAATAAAATAGTAAAAATAAATAGGGTTTTCCTAATAAATTAGGTTTAGCAAAACACTACTAGGAAAAACCTTATACACAGAATCTTACCAGTAGCGCTTTTCAAAATACGGCGCTACTGCTATTTAGCAGCAGCGCGTGCCAGAGAAACGCGCTGCTGAAAGAAAAATGGCAGTAGCGCGTCCTGTGTAAACCGCGCTACTGTTATAATTGCCATGACCTCACCTATAATTGCCATGACCTCACCATCAAGCTAGTTATACCAGTAGCACCGTATTCCGTACCGCGCTACTGCTATTGATGTTAGCAGTAGCGCATTTCTATAAAGCTCGCTACTGCTAAGTTCAGTCCACAAGTTTAGTCCCACCTCGCTCTGCGAACAGGGTGTTTACCACCTTAAATATGTTACTTCTCAAACTATCACAACCACTTGGTCTTCATTGAACTCTGTATGTAGAATTTGTGGTCGCAATATGAGTCTTCTCCGGTTCCTATCGGAGAGGACTCATATTGACAATTCAGATTGTACACAAAAACATCATTGATGGCCAATGTATTTTTGCATGCTTACACTTAGCAGTAGCGCTTTTTATAGTAAGGCGCTACTGCTAGGGCGTTTAGCAGCAGCGCGTTACCTAGATACGCGCTACTGCTAAAGCCATCCTATCACTAGGCCGCCCCTCACTATCCTCTCTCTGCTCCAACTCACTCTCCCCCGCACCGGCCCTGTCGTCTGCCGCCGCCGCATTTTCGCCCCCTCCCTCCTCCATCCCGCCGCCGGCCGTCGCCCTCCCTCCTCCACCCCGCCGGCCATCGCCCCTTCCCTCCTCCATCCCGCTGCCGTCGCCCACCCCCCCCCCCCCCCCCGCCGTCACCGCTACCGAGGTAGCTCCTCCTACCTCCCTCCTCCTCCCTCCCCATCCTTCCCATCTGTTCCCTCCTTCCTCCCACTCCTCCCTCCCTCCTTCCTACCGCTCCTCCCTCCCTCCTTCCTACTGCTCCTCCTCCCTTCTCTCTGTTCTTGTAGAAAGTAGGTACTTTAAATGTAGATTTTAGAATGTAGACATTGTAGAATGTAGGTTCTGTAATAGAATAATTTTTTAGCCTATTTTAGGTGTTTTGAATAGAATAGGAAATGTTAGGTATTTTGATTAGAAATTTTAGTAATGGAAATTTTTAGTTGGTAGAATTTGAAAAAATGTTCTGTGCTTGTTATATTGTGAACTTAGGGCATATTTTTAGGGTTTAGTAAAAGAAATAGTAATAGTGGATGATGATGTAGATGTTTTAGGTATAGACATTTTGAATAGATGATGATGTAGATTTTTTAGTACAACTAGTTTATTTAGTGTTGCTCAAGAATTGCTCATATGATGTAGATATAAACATGTATATCTAGTGTTGCTCAAATAGGATATGTGCTTGCCCAAGTAACCATGTTTGCAGGTAACAGCTCCAAGTGGCCTATGTTTGGCCGGAGTGTTGATTAATTTCTGTTCCGGCAAATTTCAGGCGCTCGATATGTCCTTTTTTTAGCAAAGGTCATGCCGGATTTTTCCTCTGAAGTGGATCGTTAATCCTTTTCTAATATTGCTTTAGGAAAATGGCGACACCACCACCATGTCGACTATGCAAGTCAAGATGCGCCATCAGCCTTGCATCTGGCACGTTGTTCGGCATCTACTTCCAGCCGAGTTTTCTTCCTGCGGCGGTAACAAAATATATGAAACTTGTAACAACTATTTTGTTTTTAGTGTTATTGGCATTAATGCATTGTGTAGATATCATTGTGTATACATAGATCGTCCCATGCAATGTAAGGTTGGAATTGAACAATCTGACCGGAGACACTGTGACCTTTGAGGCTCCTGGGGGCCCCTACACTATGGAGGTCGAGAAAGGACGAAATATGTCACAGATCGGATGATATGGATGGAACCGTTTCATCTCCCACATGGGTATCACTGGTGGTGAGTTGATCAGCTTCTCCTTCAGAGCAGAAAGACCCAAGCTAGCCGTCATTTATCTTAACACGGATGAAGATGATGAGGACCCACTTGATGAAGCCATCTATAATCGAAGAATAAGACTGAGCGAGGACGAGGTGTGCAACCTATGGGACATAATTCCGCCACGTGCTGACTTTATCGGGGTGCCATTGGTGACCCGCCTAACAACTACCATGGTTGATCGGCATGTTATGGTATGTTATACTTAGTGTACAATCCGATTACATGCTTACTTAGTAGAATTCAAGCTTAGTAGAAATGTAGTACTGTTTTCAATAGTGTAGAAACCTATAGTTAGTAGAAATATATTTGCAAGAGTATGTGCGAGGCTACTTATTAACTGATATGTTTTTCTTATTTAGAAATTGTCAAAGAGCCTATCTGTGAGTTGTGGTATCAAGCCTGATGAAGAAGGCTCTGGTGGAATACGCCTTACCACAAGGGGCTCCGTCACCACTTGTGCGTACATCGTGGACACGGCCGGTCACACACACTTCAACTCGGTTGGGTGGAAGAACTTCCTCATTGGCAAGAATCTCCGTGTTGGACAAGCCATCCTAATTACTATCAGGAACACCCACCGCCATGGCTTGAGGATGATGGTCGTCGTCGATATCATCTATAACTACATATGTGTGTGGCTGTATGACTACCCCTAGTAGACTGCTATATGATGTATGACTACCTAGTACTGCTTATCATATATGCTCCTGTATGAATCATATATGTGTGTGAGGACGCATGTTGACTATATATGAGTACATATAATGCTTAATGATATTGTATGACTATTGTATGACTATATGATATTGTGGTTAATGATATTGTTATCTGGTATATGTGAAATTGCAGTTTATTGAAACAGGGTACTGTTCTAGATCAATAGGAAGCAGGGAAAAAATGTTGAAAGATACAGCAGTAGCGTGGGCAAAGAAATTAGTAGCGCATGTTGGAAAACCGCTACTGATACAGTCAATACTAGTAGCGCGTGTACATAGAGCGCTACTACTATCTGTTAGCTGTAGCGCCTTATTAGTAGCGGCCACCCGCGCTATTGATAAAACGCGCGCTACTACTAGGGTTTTCCCTAGTAGTGAAAGCATGTCAAAAACATGCAAGAGAGATCTATGACACTCTCATGGCAGATAAGCTTGATGATACACCCGATGGCCCGTCTATCGTCCAGATGGGCGTAGAGCTGATAGAGTTGCTGGTGTCAACGTACGTCGACAGGGATGACCTTTGGGAGCGCCTGGGGACGTTCTGGGCCTGCTTCCTCCTGCACCTGTCCGCATCCACGCCAGCGGACAAGCATGGGGCGCACCTCAGGCCAACTCCACTCCGCGACCCCAAACAGACGTCCGCTTTACCCGGATTCTGTTCGTTTGGTTAGGGCAATGGGATCGTGTCTGGGTCTGTTCTGGGACGCGGTGGCCGTGCGCCCAGCATGCGGCCGCATCCTTTGGCCCCATCTTGTCTGCCTCCATATTAAAAAGAGAACAACGTTTCAAATACTAGCAGCCCTAGTTCAGGCCAGCGGCCCTAGTTCACGCCAGCAACAGAGCCAGCGGCCTACACGTCCTCGCCGGCAACACAGCCAGCCTCCAAAATGAATAGTTTTGTTCGCTGGCAACACAGCCAGCCTCCAAAATGAATATGTTTCTCGCCGGCACACAGCCAGCGGGCGGCACCCATGCCAGCCTCCAAAAAGAACGGCCACGGCCAATCGGAGGACCTAGTTCAGGCCGTCGGCGTCGAACATCTCCTTCTGCCTGGCCTCGAACCAGCTCCTCGTCTTCTTGCTTATCTTGGTCAAGTCCACGCTCATGATCGCAAGGGCCACCTCCTTTGTATTGGTTGCGGCATTGGTGGCCTCGATGTCGAGCTGCCTCTGCCTGGCCTTGACATTGGCGGCTTCGATGTCGAGATGCCTTTGCCGGGACGCCTCCTCCATGTCGATCTTCCTCTTCTTGGCCGCCTCCTCCATCTCAAGCTTCTCCTTTGAAGCTCTAGGTATTGCTTCATTTGATCATCCTTGATTTGCCGCTTCTTCTCGTCCCTCACATCCTTTTGAGACATCATGCCATGCAAAGTCTCATGCAAGGCCATGGATGAGGCATCACGTATGTCGTCCACCTTGGAGTTGTTCTTGCCCCTCGGCCTCTTCAACGCCTCGCCATCTCCACCTCCGGCGAACTTGGCCATCTTCTTGCCTCTCTTCCTTTGAAGTTCACGGTATTGATCCTTGAACTTAGGGCAATTGTTGATGATCCTCCAACAATGCATAAGAGTGAATGGCTTGTCATTGTGCCGGGCCTTGAATGCTTCCAAAGATTGAAATGCCTACACCACATGATCAACAAGAATTGGACATGCAAACATATACAAGGCCGAAGTCTCATGGTCGTAGCAAGGAAAGGACTAGGATGAGGAGAGCATACCATGTCCCCAACGCCGAGACCACTCACGGGCCGTGCTTCAACGCTCTCAAATGCGGCGCAATCTTGTTGCACTCTTGTTGGATGAACAACCACCTCTTTTGAACAGAGGTGATGCCACGGTTGCTTGTAATTTGGTAGGGCTCAAACATTTTCCTTTCATGGAAAGTTTTGTGGACTCTCGTCCAAAAAACTAGGCCCTTTTGTTGCGCGCCCGTCCTCGGATCTTGGCTAATCTCCATCCAACATTGGCAAATCAACTTTTCCTCCTCTTGTGTATATGAACCCGTGCGAATGCTCTTCCTCCTCTTTTGTGCTTCCGCTCTTTGGGTGAGCTCGTCGATGAACAATGGCTCGCCACTAATATCAATGTCATTGCCTTCTTCTTCATCACCATCACCTTTGCAATAGATGTCATCATCTTCATGCCACGAGTCACCATGGTCGTAGTCAGCACGGTCGTCGGCCTCTTCATCAGCAACGTACTGGGCGCGGCCATCCTGACTTTGGGTCTTCTCGGGATCGTAGGCAGGGCCATGCCCACCGTCGTAGATCACATCCTCCATGAACTGGTTGTAGAAGGGGTCGTCGACTGGTGGCGTTGGTGTTGGCATTCCGCCGAATAAGACGCGGGGGGACGGCATGGTGCTCGTAAACGGCGGCCTTGCTTGCTTTCTTTGCATCTCGACGGACGGCCGGCCGCCGCTGCTGGACCGAGGTGTGATGTTGAGGTCGATGGCGGCCAAGGGGCGCGGGGTGGACGACGCGATCACGCCAACGTTCGGAGACCCCGAGAAACGGGTCTGGCCGTCGTGCCTTGGCGGGGGAAAGCCTGGCGACATAGGCGTGGTCCGTGACATCGGTGATACGCCCATTTTGCATCATGCTTTTATATCGATACTTATTGCATTATGGGCTGTTATTACACATTATATCTCAATACTTATGGCTATTCTCTCTTATTTTACAAGGTTTACCAAGAAGAGGGGGAATGCCGGCAGCTGGTATTCTGGCTGGAAAAGGAGCAAATATTAGAGGCCTATTCTGCGTAACTCCAAAAGTCCTGAAACTCCACGGAATATCTTACAATAAATAATAAAAAATCCTCGCCAAAGATGAAGGCCAGGGGGCCCACACCCTGTCCACGAGGGTGGGGGCGCCCCCCCTAGGGCGCGCCCCCCTACCTCGTGGGCCCCCTGGTGGCTCTCCGATGCCCCCCTTCTGCTATATGGAGTCTTTCGTCCAGAAAAAAATAACAAGCAACCTCTCGGGACAAAACTCCGCCGCCACGAGGCGGAACCTTGGCGGAACCAATCTAGGGCTCCGGCAGAGTTGTGCTGCCGGGGACACTTCCCTCCGGGAGGGGGAGATCATCGTCATCATCATCACCAACGCTCCTCTCATCGGGAGAGGGCAATCTCCATCAACATCTTCACCAGCACCATCTCCTCTCAAAACCCTAGTTCATCTCTTGTGTCCAATTCTTGTCTCCAAGTCCGGGATTGGTACTAGTAGGTTGCTAGTAGTGTTGATTACTCCTTGTAGTTGATGCTAGTTGGTTTAATTGGTGGAAGATCATATGTTCAGATCCTTTATGCATATTAATACCCCTCTGATTATGAACATGAATATGCTTTGTGAGTAATTACGTTTGTTT
Organism: Triticum aestivum; assembly: GCF_018294505.1. Taxonomy (NCBI): domain Eukaryota; kingdom Viridiplantae; phylum Streptophyta; class Magnoliopsida; order Poales; family Poaceae; genus Triticum; species Triticum aestivum. The sequence goes on along the minus strand of NC_057802.1, from coordinate 7,952,464 downwards.
CTGAGGACATGGGAGAAGTCTTGCTATTAGTAGTCATGTGAATTTGGTATTTGTTCAATATTTTGATGAGATGTATGTTGTCTTTTCCTCTAGTGGTGTCATGTGAACATCGACTACATGACACTTCACCATTATTTGGGCCTAGAGGAAGGCATTGGGAAGTAATAAGTAGATGATGGGTTGCTAGAGTGACAGAAGCTTAAACCCTAGTTTATGCGTTGCTTCGTAAGGGGCTGATTTGGATCCATATGTTTCATGCTATGGTTAGGTTTACCTTAATACTTTTGTTGTAGTTGCGGACGCTTGCAATAGAGGTTAATCATAAGTGGGATGCTTGTTCAAGTAAGAACAGCACCCAAGCACCGGTCCACCCACATATCAAATTATCAAATTACCGAACGCAAATCATATGAACGTGATGAAAACTAGCTTGATGATATTCCCAATGTGTCCTCAGGAGCGCTTTTCCTATTATAAGAGTTTGTCCAGGCTTGTCCTTTGCTACAAAAAGGATCTGGCCACCTTGCTGCACTTTATTTACTTTTTTTACTTGTTGCTCGTTACAAATTATCTTATCACAAAACTATCTGTTACCACTTATTTTAGTACTTGCAGAGAATACCTTGCTGAAAATCGCTTATCATTTCCTTCCGCTCCTTGTTGGGTTCGACACTCTTACTTATCGAAAGGACTACGATAGATCCCCTATACTTGTGGGTCATCAAGACTCTTTTCTGGCGCCGTTGCCGGGGAGTGTAGCGCCTTTGGTAGGTGGAATTTGGTAAGGAAAAATTTATATAGTGTGCTGAAATTTACTGTCACTTGTTACTATGGAAAGTAATCCTCTGAGGGCCTGTTCGGGGTATCTTCACCCCGTCTAGTAGAGCAAAGAGTTGCTCCTCAACCTACTGAACCTATTGAAAATGAAACTCCTTTTGAATTTCCTGCGGGTATGATAGAAAAACTGCTAGCTAATCCTTTTACAGGAGATGGAACAAAGCATCCTGATGAGCACTTAATATATGTGGATGAAGTTTGTGGATTATTTAAGCTTGCAGGTATGTCAGATGATGGTAAGAAGAAGAAGGCATTCCCTTTATCCTTGAAGAGAGACGCATTGACATGGTATAGGCTATGTGATGATACGAGATCATGGAACTACAAAAGATTGAAATTGGAATTTCATCAAAAATATTATCCTATGCATCTTGTTCATCGTGATCGCAATTTATATATATATATATATATATATATATATATATATATATATATATATATATATAATTTTTGGCCTTGCGAAGGAGAAAGCATCGCTCAAGCTTGGGGGAGGCTTAAATCAATGTTATATTCATGCCCCAATCATGAGCTCCCAAGAGAAATAATTATTCAAAGTTTTTATGCTCGGCTTTCTCATAATAATCAATCCATGCTCGATACTTCTTGTGCTGACTCTTTTATGATGAAGACTATTGAATTTAAATGGGATTTATTGGATAGAATTAAACACAACTCTGAAGATTGGGACCTCGATGAAGGTAAGGAGTCAGGTATGACGCCTAAGTTTGATTGTGTTAAATCTTTTATGGATACCGATATTTTCCGTAAGTTTAGCACTAAATATGGACTTGACTTTGAGATAGTAGCTTCTTTCTGTGAATCTTTTGCTACTTATGTTGATCTCCCCAAGGAGAAGTGGTTTAAATATCATCCTCCCATAGAAGTAAAAGTAGCTGCACCTATTAAAGTTGAAGAAAAGACTGTCACTTATAATGATCCTATTGTTCCTACTTCTTATGTTGAGAAACCACCCTTTCTTGTTAGAATGAAGGATCATGCTAAAGCTTCAACTGTTGTTCGTAAAAGCAATATTAGAACTTATACACCTCCTGAGCAAGTTAAAGTAGAACCTAATATTGCTATTGTTAAAGATCTCTTGGCTGATAATATTGATGGGCATATCATTCAGTTCAACGGTGAAACTGCTAGAATTGCTAAACCTTGTGCTAAAGATAAACATAGACCTGTGGTAGGCGTGCCTGTTATTTCTGTTAAAATAGCAGATCATTGTTATCATGGCTTATGTGATATGGGTGCTAGTGCTAGTGTTATACCTCATACTTTGTATGAAGAAATTAAGCATGAAATTGCACCTGCTGAGATAGAAGATATTGATGTTACAATTAAACTTGCCAATAGAGATACTATATCACCAGTGGGAATTGTTAGAGATGTCGAAGTCTTGTGTGGGAAAACTAAATATACTGCTGATTTTCTTGTTCTTTGTTCCCCACAAGATAGCTTTTGTCCCATTATATTTGGTAGACCCTTCTTGAACACTATTAGTGCTAAGATAGATTGCGAAAAAAATGTTGTTACTGTTGGCTTGGATGATATGGTTCATGAGTTTAATTTCTCTAAATTTAGTAAACAACACCGTGAAGAAGAATTACCTAGTAAGGATGAAATTATTGGTCTTGCTTCTATTGCTGTACCTCCTAGTGATCCTTTAGAACATTATTTGCTAGACCATGAAAATGATATGTTTATGAATGAAAGAAGGGAAATAGATGAAGTATTCTTTAAACAGGAACCTATTCTGAAACACAATCTGCCTGTTGAAATCCTAGGGGATCCTCCTCCACCCAAGGGTGATCCCGTGTTTGAGCTTAAACCGTTGCCTGATAATCTTAAATACGCTTATCTTGATGAAAAGAAAATATATCCTATTATTATTAGTGCTAACCTTTCAGAGCATGAAGAAGAAAGATTATTGAAAACTCTGAAGAAGCACCGTGCTGCTATTGGATATACTCCAGATGATCTCAAGGGCATTAGTCCCACGTTATGTCAACATAAAATAAATTTGGAAGCAGATGCCAAACCAGTTCGTGATCCTCAACGACGTCTGAATCCTAAAATGAAAGAAGTGGTAAGAAAAGAAATACTCAAGCTTCTGGAGGCAGGTATAATTTATCCCATTGCTGATAGTCAGTGGGTAAGTCCTGTCCATTGTGTCCCTAAGAAGGGAGGTATTACTGTTGTTCCAAATGATAGAGATGAATTGATTCCACAAAGAATTATTACAGGTTATAGGATGGTAATTGATTTCCGCAAATTAAATAAAGCCACTAAGAAAGATCATTACCCCTTACCTTTTATCAATCAAATGCTAGAAAGATTATGCAAACATACACATTATTGCTTTCTAGATGGTTATTCTGGTTTCTCTCAAATACCTGTGTCGGCTAAAGATCAATCAAAGACTACTTTTACATGCCCTTTTGGTACTTTTGCTTATAGACGTATGCCTTTTGGTTTATGTAATGCACCTGCTACCTTTCAAAGATGCACGATGGCTATATTCTCTGACTTTTGTGAAAAGATTTGTGAGGTTTTCATGGACGACTTTTCCGTCTATGGATCCTCTTTTGATGATTGCTTGAGCAATCTTGATCGAGTTTTGCAGAGATGTGAAGAAACTAATCTTGTCTTGAATTGGGAAAAGTGCCACTTTATGGTTAATGAAGGTATTGTCTTGGGGCATAAGGTTTCTGAAAGAGGTATTGAAGTTGATAAATCCAAGGTTGATGCTATTGAAAAGATGCCATGTCCCAAGGACATCAAAGGTATAAGAAGTTTCCTTGGTCACGCCGGATTTTATAGGAGGTTCATTAAGGACTTCTCAAAAAAAATTCGGCCTCTGACTAATTTATTACAAAAAGATATACCATTTGTCTTTGATGGTGATTGTGTAGAAGCATTTGAAATACTTAAGAAAGCATTGATCTCTGCACCTATTGTTCAGCCACCGGATTGGAATTTACCCTTTGAAATTATGTGTGATGCTAGTGATTATGCTATAGGTGCTGTTCTAGGGGAAAGAGTTGATAAGAAATTAAATGTTATCCATTATGCTAGTAAGACTCTAGACAATGCTCAAAGAAACTATGCTACTACTGAAAAGGAATTTTTAGCAGTTGTATTTGCATGTGATAAGTTCAGACCTTATATTGTTGATTCTAAAGTAACTATTCACACTGATCATGCTGCTATTAAATATCTTATGGAAAAGAAGGATGCTAAACCTAGACTTATTAGATGGGTTCTCTTGCTACAAGATTTTGATTTGCATATTGTTGATAGAAAGGGAGCTGAGAACCCCGTTGCAGACAACTTGTCTAGGTTAGAAAATGTCCTTGATGGCCCACTACCTATTGATGATAGCTTTCCTGATGAGCAATTAAATATCATAAATACTTCTCGTAGTACTCCATGGTATGCTGATTATGCTAATTACATTGTTGCTAAATTTATACCCCCTAGTTTCACATACCAGCAAAAGAAAAAGTTTTTCTATGATTTGAGACATTACTTTTGGGATGACCCACATCTTTATAAAGAAGGAGTAGATGGTGTTATTAGACGTTGTGTACCTGAGCATGAACAGGAACAGATCCTACGCAAGTGTCACTCCGAAGCTTATGGAGGACACCACGCTGGAGATAGAACTGCACACAAGGTATTGCAATCTGGTTTTTATTGGCCTACTCTCTTCAAGGATGCCCGTACGTTTGTCTTGTCTTGTGATGAAAGAATTGGTAATATTAGTAGACGTCAAGAAATGCCTATGAATTATTCACTTGTTATCGAACCATTTGACGTTCGGGGATTTGATTATATGGGACCTTTTCCTGCCTCTAATGGATATACACATATTTTAGTTGCTGTTGATTACGTTACTAAGTGGGTAGAAGCTATTCCAACTAGTAGTGTTGATCATAACACCTCTATTAAAATTCTTAAAGAAGTTATTTTTCCAAGGTTTGGAGTCCCTAGATATTTAATGACTGATGGTGGTTCACATTTTATTCATGGTGCTTTCCGTAAAATGCTTGCTAAGTATGATGTTAATCATAGAATTGCATCTCCCTATCACCCGAGTGGTCAAGTAGAATTGAGTAATAGAGAGCTCAAATTAATTTTGCAAAAGACTGTCAATAGGTCTAGAAAGAATTGGTCCAAGAAGCTTGATGATGCATTATGGGCCTATAGAACTGCATATAAAAATCCTATGGGTATGTCTCCTTATAAAATGGTTTATGGAAAAGCATGTCACTTACCTCTCGAACTAGAGCACAAGGCTTATTGGGCTATTAAAGAGCTCAACTATGATTTCAAACTTGCTGGTGAGAAGAGGTTATTTGATATTAGCTCACTTGATGAATGGAGAACTCAAGCCTATGAAAATGCCAAATTGTTTAAAGAAAAAGTTAAAAGATGGCATGACAAAAGGATACAAAAGCGTGAGTTCAATGTAGGTGACTATGTATTGCTATACAACTCTCGTTCAAGATTTTTTGCTGGAAAACTTCTCTCTAAATGGGAGGGCCCTTACGTTATCTTGGAGGTCTATCGTTCCGGTGCCATAAAAATCAACAACTTCGAAGGCACAAATCCAAAGGTGATAAACGGTCAAAGAATCAAACACTATATCTTAGGTAATCCTATTAATGTTGAAACCAATGTTATTGAAACCGTAACCCCGGAGGAATACATAAGAGACACTTTCCGGAACGTTTCAGACTCCGCAAAGGAATAGGTATGTGGTACGGTAAGTAAACCGACTCCAAAACAATTTTGAAGGCAATATTTCTCTGTTTTGGACTATTTAGAAAAATAGAAAAATAAGTAGCAGTTCGGGAAGGACACGAGGCCTCCACGAGGGTGGAGGGCGCGCCCTACCCCCCTGGGCGCGCCCCCTACCTCGTGAGCACCTCGTGTGCCCTCTGGACTCCATTTTCTTGCTCGATACGTATTTTGGTCGGTAAAAGTTCATTATATATTCTCCCGAAGGTCTTGACTCCCGTATTACGCAAATTTACTCTGTTCTTGTTTCGATCTGTTTTTCTGACAGATCTAGATCATCATGACATCCCCAAGTGCTTCCAAGGACAAGTTCTTCGAGAGGGTCATCAACCCTTACCTCGCGGAGGTGCTGCAACACCCTCAAACCATCGAGTTGCGTGATGGATTGCTGCACATCCGCGATGAAGAGGGACCAAAGGGGACCGGAAGCGTGGAGACAAGGCTCGAAGCAGTGGAGCAACAAGTGTTCAAGTGCCAGGGGATGGTGGAACGTGGACTCAACTCTAACCACATGATGATCGCGGAGTTCACTAGCAAGCACAAGCTGGATGCTGACAACATCGGGGAGGCCATCTTCAAGCTTCATGAGAAGATCGAGCACCTTCAAGCCCAAATCTATGACCTGCAAAACCAAAACTGTGAGTATGAATATAGATTCAAAAGGATGAGTTTGGCTGCAGATTTCAGGATCCCGGAGACTCGATCATCCTTCTATGATGGTGAGCCTATGCCTTGGAAGATGGACGACAAGCCCGCATCATCGACAACACCTCCACCTTCTTCACCAACAACAAAGAAGGAGACATAATCACATGGGTATGGGCACTCCCCTTGGCAACTGCCAAGCTTGGGGGAGGTGCCCCGGTATCATATCAGAACCACATCTCCTATCTTTACCGTTTTTCTTAGTTCAATCCTATTAGTAGTATTTTGATCTAGTAGAATAAAGTTTATGGCATGATATAGTTTTTAGTTTTGCTTTATGATCCCTCTATGTAATCGAGTCCGTGAGCTATATAATAAAGATAAGTGTTGAGTAAAGGGCTTGATTATTTTTGCCATGATCTTGAATGAATAAAAAGAATAAAGGAGTTCATATTGATCTTATGGAAAGTAATGACTTCACACATAGAAAGTATGAGGCATAAAAGTTGTTGAGAGTTGATAAACATAATTTTGGTCATCGTTGCAATTAATAGGAAGTGATAAGGAAAGAGAGGTTTACATATAAATATATTATCTTGGACACCTTTTATGATTGGGAGCACTCATTAAGTATGACATGCTAAAAGAGTTGACGTTGGACAAGGAAGACAACGTAATGGTTTATCTTTTCTCACATCTCAGTTAAAGTATATTGTCATTGACCTTCAAAACATGTTGAGCTTGCCTTTCCCCCTCATGCTAGCCAAATTCCTTGCACCAAGTAGAGATACTACTTGTGCCTCCAAATATTCTTAAACCCAGTTTTTGCCATGAGTGTCCACCATACCTACCTATATGCGGTATTTACCTGCCGTTCCAAGTAAATTTGCATGTGCCAAACTCTAAACCTTCAAATAATAATCTGTTTTGTATGCCCGAATCGCTCATGTAGTGACTACGGGTTAGCAGTATCTTCCATGCTATGTGGGTTATTCTCAAGAGGAGTGGACTCCGCTCCTCATTCACGAGAAAGGGCCGGTAACCGGGATGCCCAGTCCCATGATCCAAAAAGATCAAAGCAAATCAATATAATTAAACAAAACTCCCCCAGGGCTGTTGTTAGTTGGAGGCACTCGTTGTTTCGAGCAAGCCATGGATTGATGCTTGTTGGTGGTGGGGGAGTAAAAACTTTTACCATTCTGTTTGGGAACCGCCTATAATGTATGTAGTATGGAAGATATTGGGAACTCTTGGTTGTTATGTTGACAATGAGATCATACCTCTCAAAATTATTTTCATCTCTATTTTAAAATCGAGCTCTGGCACCTCTGCAAATCCCTGCTTCCCTCTGCGAAGGGCCTATCTTTTACTTTTATGCAAGAGTCAATGTGATCTTCACCTTTCCCTTTTTCACTAGATCATAAAGGCACGCTTTGCCGCACCCGTTCCTTAATGGAAATATAGATGCATGCTTTAAAATTGTTGAGAAATATGCCTTCACAGGCTTTCCCTGGTTCATCCTTAGTAAGCTAAAATGGTTTGAACCATATTTTAAAATAATAATCAGTGTCCGCTATAGATTGAACAGAGGATGTCAAAATGTTGTGGAGAGGCATAGCTCAGGTCCTGTAATTTGTCCCTTAATTTCCATGCTTACTTCCTTTTTGTCACTCAGGAAATACCCACAAGTGCAAGTTCTAGATTAATCTGCAATGTCTAGAATGAGAAATTAATCAAACAAGAGCACAACTGGAAAATGAAAATTGGCAATAGAAGGGAATGTTTTCAACTACTACAATATCACACAAGGAATTATCAGGATGTAGGAAAATACCTCCAGACTTTGCCTACGATGCAGACATTACATAAATTCGCCTGGAGATGAGCACTGCAGCATGAGCCTAACCATTATTCACCCATAGTGGCTGAGGCGATAAGCAACGTGGAAGACGGCAAGCAATCAACATCTGCCAGATCTTACCACACTCAACACACATAATTTCTTACCACCTCAGATACTTTTTAGGTTATAGTATTGAACATAGCAAATCTCTCTCTCTCTCTCTCTCTCTACTCAAGATCACATCCTTAACAACATCATGATGAAAGGCAAATGGTATTCCAGCCCCTTAACTTCCGTATAAATTTATGGTAGAATTCCTTGATTTATTTCCCAATTCTCCATCCCAATAGGAAAATAAACATGATCCAAGCAAACCAATATAAGCATGGAACTCACAAAAAAAATGAATAACGTTTAAGGGGGCAAGATTTCTTCTCAGCGGACTACAAAACGAGGGCTCAAACCAATCAGTAGGTGATTCCACAGCAATCCAAGCAAAGTGTATGGAGAGAGGTGTTTACCTATGAAGCTGAGATTAGTGACGACGCATGTCAGCTTCAGTTATGGAATTGGAACGGATGCACCGTATAGCTGCAAGGCATGGAGGCGGATGCAAGAGAAGGACAGCCGGCTATGGACGACGATGATGGGGGGGGGCGCCGCGCTGCCATGGAGGAGCGCTGCAAGACATGAAATTAAAAACAGTAAAGAAGGGGCTCCGGAGGAAGAGTACAGGAGGGTGAACAGCACCGACACTGACTCAGTCGTGCAGCAGAAGCTTCCCGACGGCGACGGCGCATCTCGGAGGACGAAACTGCGGCGCCTCGCGGAGGAGCTGTTCGTTCGGGGGAATAGCGCTAGAACTTGGACGACCTGGCCTATTAGCGTGCGAATCAAAGACCTGGGCCTTGGACGGCCCGCATAAGGAGAGAAACAGGGGCTCGTTCCGTGGAGCAGCAGCCCGCGAGACGGTTCGTCGAACGTGTAGACAACGTGGGATGACCGAGTTGATCTGCATCGTTTGTTTGAGTGATCCAATGGCTGAGAGACGCGAATCGCTGTGGAGGCTCCTAGCTCGCCCCGTTATACTGTTTCTCAATTTTATCCTTTGGCAAGCTCCTCGTGTTTGAAAGATCATGATATATATATATATATCCAATTGGATGTAAGTTAGCATGGGTTATTATTGTTGACATCACCTAAAGGTGAATACGTTGGGAGGCAGTACAATAAGCCCCTATCTTTCTCAGTGTCCGGCTGAAGCTCCACAACCACAAGTATTTCGTGAGTGTTAGCAATTATAGGAGACTACAAGATAGTTGAGTATGTGAACTTGCTTTTAAGCTCTGACATAGGCTCTTTCTGATGTTATGATAAATTGCAATTGCTTCAATGACTGAGATTATAGTTTGTTAGTTCCCAATGAAGTTTTTGAACCATACTTGACATTGTGAATTGATCGTTACTTGAACATAAGAAATCATATGACAATATCTATATATGTTGCTGTTATGAGAATAATCATGAGGCCTTCATGTCCGTATTTTATTTTTATCGACGCCACTACCTCTAAACATGAGGACATATTTATCGTTATCGGCTTTCGCTTGAGGACAAGCGAGGTCTAAGCTTGGGGGAGTTGATACGTCCATTTTGCATCATGCTTTTATATCGATACTTATTGCATTATGGGCTGTTATTACACATTATATCTCAATACTTATGGCTATTCTCTCTTATTTTACAAGGTTTACCAAGAAGAGGGGGAATGCCGGCAGCTGGAATTCTGGCTGGAAAAGGAGCAAATATTAGAGGCCTATTCTGCGTAACTCCAAAAGTCCTGAAACTCCACGGAATATCTTACAATAAATAATAAAAAATCCTCGCCAAAGATGAAGGCCAGGGGGCCCACACCCTGTCCACGAGGGTGGGGTCGCGCCCCCTACCTCGTGGGCCCCCTGGTGGCTCTCCGATGCCCCCCTTCTGCTATATGGAGTCTTTCGTCCAGAAAAAAATAACAAGCAATCTCTCGGGACAAAACTCCGCCGCCACGAGGCGGAACCTTGGTGGAACCAATCTAGGGCTCCGGCAGAGCTGTGCTGCCGGGGACACTTCCCTCCGGGAGGGGGAGATCATCGTCATCATCATCACCAACGCTCCTCTCATCGGGAGAGGGCAATCTCCATCAACATCTTCACCAGCACCATCTCCTCTCAAAACCCTAGTTCATCTCTTGTGTCCAATTCTTGTCTCCAAGTCCGGGATTGGTACTAGTAGGTTGCTAGTAGTGTTGATTACCCCTTGTAGTTGATGCTAGTTGGTTTAATTGGTGGAAGATCCTATGTTCAGATCCTTTATGCATATTAATACCCCTCTGATTATGAACATGAATATGCTTTGTGAGTAATTACGTTTGTTCCTGAGGACATGGGAGAACTCTTGCTATTAGTAGTCATGTGAATTTGGTATTCGTTCGATATTTTGATGAGATGTATGTTGTCTTTTCCTCTAGTGGTGTCATGTGAACGTCGACTACATGACACTTCACCATTATTTGGGCCTAGAGGAAGGCATTGGGAAGTAATAAGTAGATGATGGGTTGCTAGAGTGACAGAAGCTTAAACCCTAGTTTATGCGTTGCTTCGTAAGGGGCTGATTTGGATCCATATGTTTCATGCTATGGTTAAGTTTACCTTAATACTTTTGTTGTAGTTGCGGAAGCTTGCAATAGAGGTTAATCATAAGTGGGATGCTTGTTCAAGTAAGAATAGCACCCAAGCACCGGTCCACCCACATATCAAATTATCAAAGTACGGAACGCGAATCATATGAACGTGATGAAAACTAGCTTGATGATATTCCCAATGTGTCCTCGGGAGCGCTTTTCCTATTATAAGAGTTTCTCCAGCCTTGTCCTTTGCTACAAAAAGAATTGGGCCACCTTGCTGCACTTTATTTACTTTTGTTACTTGTTGCTCGTTACAAATTATCTTATCACAAAACTATCTGTTACCACTTATTTCAGTACTTGCAGAGAATACCTTGTTGAAAACCGCTTATCATTTCCTTCTGCTCCTCGTTGGGTTCGACACTCTTATCGAAAGGACTACGATAGATCCCCTATACTTGTGGGTCATCAGTCGGCGACTGGTAGTGCGGAGGCTGGGCGACCGACGAGCCTGTGCTCGCCGGTCCGACGGCAGCTTCAGAGAAACCCGCCGGACAACAAATGCCAAGCATGAGGAGGGTGTGCGCTTTGTTGACGATGGCCTCCTTCTCCTCAACCTCGGCCTTGCGCCGCACGGCCTCCATCGCATCGCGCTCGGCGGTGAACTTGGCCGCGGCGGCATTGTCCCTGACGACCGCCCTCCGGTTCCTCCCCTTCGCCGATTCCACGTCCAACTTGGCGATCTCCTTGTTGGGGAACGTAGCAGAAATTCAAAATTTTCTATGCATCACCAAGATCAATCTATGGAGATACTAGCAACAAGAGAGAGGGGAGTGCATCTTCATACCATTGACGATCGCTAAGCGGAAGCGTTACAAAGAACGCGGTTGATGGAGTCGTACTCGCGGTGATTCAAATCGCGAAAGATCCGATCTAGCGCCGAACGGACGGCGCCTTCGCGTTCAACACACGTACAGCCCGGGGACGTCTCATCCTTCTTGATCCAGCAAGGGGAGAGGAGAAGTTGAGGGAGAACTCCAGCAGCACGACGGCATGGTGGCGATGGAGCTTGTGGTTCTCCGGCAGAGCTTCGCTAAGCACTACGGAGAGGAGGAGGTGTTGGAGAGGGGAAGGGGCTGCGCCAGGGAAGGGTGTGGCTGCCCTCCCACCCCCTCACTATATATAGGGGGAAGGGGAGAGGGGGCCGGCCCCCCTAGATGGATCTAGAGGAGGGGGCGGCGGCCAGGGAAAACCCTAGATGGGTTTGGGCGCCCCCACCCCCTAGGATACTTGCCCCCCAAGCCGGGAGGGGCGGCTGCCCTAGGGGTGGCGCCCCCACCTCTCCTGGTTACGTGAGAGGGATTGGGAGGGGCGAACAGCCCCTTAGTGGGCTGGTTTGCCCCTTCCCCTTGGCCCATAAGGCCCCCCAACGCTTGCCGGGGCCTCCGAAACCCCTTTCGGACATGCTGGCCATAGCCTGGTTCCCCCGAAACAATTCCGGACTCCAATACCCTTCGTCCAATATACCAATCTTCACCTCCGGACCATTCCGGACTTCCTCGTGACATCCGGGATCTCATCCGGGACTCCGAACAACCTTCGGTAACCACATACTATTTCCCATAACAACTGTAGCGTCACCGAACCTTAAATGTCTAGACCCTACGGGTTCGGGAACCATGCAGACATGACCAAGACACCTCTCCGGCCAATAACGAACAACGGGATCTGGATACCCATATTGGCTCCCACACGTTCCACGATGATCTCATCGGATGAACCACGATGTCGGGGATTCAATCAATCCCGTATGCAATTCCCTTTGTCAATTGGTATGTTACTTGCCCGAGATTCGATCGTTGGTATCCCAATACCTCGTTCAATCTCGTTACCGGCAAGTCACTTTACTCGTTCTGTAATGCATGATCCCGTGACTAACTACTTAGTCACATTGAGCTCATTATAATGATGCATTACCGAGTGGGCCCAGAGATACCTCTCCGTCATACGGAGTGACAAATCCCAGTCTCGATTCGTGCCAACCCAACAGACACTTTCGGAGATACCTGTAGTGCACCTTTATAGCCACCCAGTTACGTTGTGACGTTTGGTACACCCAAAGCATTCCTACGGTATCCGGGAGTTGTACAATCTCATGGTCTAAGGAAATGATACTTGACATTAGAAAAGCTCTTAGCAAACGAACTACACGATCTTGTGCTATGATTAGGATTGGGTCTTGTCCATCACATAATTCTCCTAATGATGTGATCCCGTTATCAATGACATCCAATGTCCATGGTCAGGAAACCATAACCATCTATTGATCAACGAGCTAGTCAACTAGAGGCTCACTAGGGACATGTTGTGGTCTATGTATTCACACATGTATTACGGTTTCCAGTTAATACAATTATAGCATGAAGAATAGAAAATTATCATGAACAAGGAAATACAATAATAACCATTTTATTATTGCCTCTAGGGCATATTTCCAACAGTCTCCCACTTGCACTAGAGTCAATAATCTAGTTCACATCACTATGTGATTCTAATGAATCCAACACCCATGGGGTTTGATCATATCTCGCTTGTGAGAGAGGTTATTAGTCAACCGGTCTGAACCTTTCAGATCCGTGTGTGTTTTACAAATCTCTATGTCATCTTGTAGATGCAGCTACCACGCTCTATTTGGAGCTATTCCAAATAACTGTTCTACTATACGGATCCAGTTTACTACTCAGAATCATCCAGATTAGTGTTAACGTTTGCATTAACGTAAACCTTTACGTTGAACTCTTTTACCACCTCCATAATCGAGAAAATTCCTCAGTCTACCAGTTACTAAGGATAAATTTGACCGCTGTCCTGTGATCCATTCCAAATAACTGTTCTACAATGTTTTGACATCCTATCTGCAAGATTTCATAAATAATGCAGTAACTGCTAATATAATTCCAACAGACTCTTAGCATCGCTACGAGTGAGAAAGTCTCATCGCAGTCAACTCCTTGAACTTGTCGGAAAACATCTTAACGACAAGTCGAGCTTTCTTAATGGTGATACTTACCATCATTGTCCGTCTTCCCTTTTAAAATCCATCTGTACCCAACAGCCTTACGACCATCAAGTAGTTCTTCCAAAGTCTATACTTTGTTTTCATACATGGATCCTCTCGGATTTTATGGCCTCGAGCCATTCATCGGAATCCGGGCCCACCATCGCTTCTCCATAGCTCGTAGGTTCCTTGTTGTCTAGCAACATGACCTCCAAGACAGGATTACCGTACCACTATGAAGTAGTACGCATCCTTGTCGACCTACGAGGTTTGGTAGTGACTTGATCTGAAGTTTCATGATCACTATGATCGGATTCCACTTCAATTGGTGTAGGCGCCACAAGAACAACTTCCTATGCCCTGCTGCACACTAGTTGAAGTGACGGTTCAATAACCTCATCAAGTCTACACCATCCTCCCACTCAATTCTTTCGAGAGAAACTTTTCCTCGAGAAAGGACCCGTTTCTAGAAACAATCACTTTTGCTTCCGGATCTGAAATAGTAGGTATACCCAACTGTTTTGGGTGTCCTATGAAGAAGCATTTATCCTCTTTGGGTTCGAGCTTATCAGGCAAAAACTTTTCAGATAAGCGTCGCAGCCCCAAACTTTTAAGAAACGACAACTTGGGTTTCTCTAAACCATAGTTCATACGGTGTCATCTTAACGGAATTACGTGGTGTCCTATTTAAAGTGAATGTGGTTGTCTCTAATGCCTAACCCATAAACGATACTGGTAATTCGATAAGAGACATCATGGTATGCACCATATCCAATAGGGTGCAGCTATGATGTTCGGACACACCATCACACTATGGTGTTCCAGGCGGTATTAGTCGTGAAACAATTTCCACAATGTCTTAATTGTGTACCAAACTCGTAACTCAGATATTTATCTCTATGATCATATCATAGACATTTTATCCTCTTGTCACGATGATCTTCAACTTCACTCTGAAATTACTTGAACCTTTCAACATTTCAGACTTGTGTTTCATCAAGTAAATACACTTAGAATCTACTCAAATCATCTGTGAAGTAAGAGCATAACGATATTCACTGCGTGCCTCAGCACTTATTGGATTGCACACATCAAATGTATTACTTCCAAAAAGTTTCTCTTTTGCTCCATCTCACTGAAAACGAGGCCTTTCAGTCATCTTGCCCATGTGGTATGATTTGCATGTCTCAAGTGATTCAAAATCAAGTGAGTCCAAACGATCCATCTGCATGGAGTTTCTTCATGCATATATACCAATAGACATGGTTCGCATGTCTCATTTTTTTTTCAAAAACAAGTGAGTCCAAAGATCCATCAACATGGAGCTTCTTCATGCGTTTTATACCAATATGACTCAAATGGCAGTGCCACAAGTATGTGGTACTATCATTACTATCTTATATCTTTTGGCATGAACATGTGTATCACTACGATCGAGATTCAATAAACCATTCATTTTAGGTGCAAGACCATTGAAGGTATTATTCAAATAAACAGAGTAACCATTATTCTCCTTAAATGAATAACCGTATTGCGAAAACATAATCCAATCATTTCTATGCTCAACGCAAACACCAAATAACAATTATTTAGGTTTAACACCAATCCCGATGGTAGAGGGAGCATGCGATGCTTGATCACATCAACCTTGGAAACAATTCCAACACATATCGTCATCTCACCTTTAGCTAGTCTCCGTTTATTTCGCAGCTTTTATTTCGAGTTACTAACACTTAGCAACCGAACCGGTATATAATACCCTGGTGCTACTAGGAGTACTAGTAAAGTACACATTAATATAATGTATATCCAATATACTTCTGTCGACCTTGACAGCCTTCTCATCTATGAAGTATCTAGGGTAGTTCTGCTTCAGTGACCGTTCCCCTCATTTCAGAAGCACTTAGTCTCGGGTTTGGGTTCAACCTTGGGTTTCTTCACTAGAGCAGCAACTGATTTGCCGTTTCATGAAGTATCCCTTCTTGCCCTTGCCCTTCTTGAAACTAGTGGTTTTACTAACCATCAACAATTGATGCTCCTACTTGATTTCTACTTTCGCGGTGTCAAACGTCGCGAATAGCTCAAGGATCATCATATCTATCCTTGATATTTTATAGTTCATCACGAAGCTCTAGTAGCTTGGTGGACGTGACTTTGGAGAACCATCACTATCTCATCTGGAAGATTAACTCCCACTCGATTCAAGCGATTGTAGTACTCAGACAATCTGAGCACATGCTCAACGATTGAGCTTTTCTCCCTTAGTTTGCAGGCTTAAGAAACTTGTCGGAGGTCTCATACCTCTTGACGTGGGCATGAGCCTGAAATCCCAATTTCAGTCCTTGGAACATCTCATATGTTTTGCGACGTTTCAAAAACGTCTTTGGTGCCTCAATTCTATATCGTTTAACATTACGCACTGAACTATCACGTAGTCATCAAAACGTGTATGTCAGATGTTCGCAACATCCACAAACGACGCTTGAGGTTCAGCACACCGAGCGGTGCATTAAGGACATAATCCTTCTGCGCAGCAATGAGGACAATCCTTAGTTTACGGACCCAGTCCGCATAATTGCTACTATCAACTTTCAACTAAATTTTCTCTAGGAACATATATAAACAGTAGAACTAAAGCGCAAGCTATGACATAAATTTGCAAAGACCTTTTGACTATGTTCATGATAATAAAGTTCATCTAATTTAATGAACTCCCACTCAGATGGGCATCCCTCTAGTCATCTAAGTGATACATGATCCGAGTCAACTAGGCCGTGTCCGATCATCACGTGAGACGGACTAGTCATCATCGGTGAACATCTTCATGTTGATCGTACCTACTATACGACTCATGTTCGACCTTCCGGTCTCTCGTGTTCCGAGGCCATGTCTGTACATGCTAGGCTCGTCAAGTCAACCTAAGTGTTTTGCATGTGTAAATCTGGCTTACACCTGCTGTATGCGAACGTTAGAATCTATCACACCTGATCATCACGTGGTGCTTCGAAACAACGAACTTTTGCAACAGTGCACAGTTAGGGGGAACACTTTCTTGAAATTTTAGTGAGGGATCATCTTATTTATGCTACCGTCGTTCTAAGCAAATAAGATGTAAACATGACAAACATCACATGCAAATCATAAAGTGACATGATATGGCCAATATCATCTTGCGCCTTTGATCTCCATCTCTGAGCGCGGCATGATCACCTTCGTCACCGGCATGACACTATGATCTCCATCATCATGATCTCCATCATCGTGTCTTCATGAAGTTGTCTCGCCAACTATTACTTCTACTACTATGGCTAACGGTTAGCAATAAAGTAAAGTAATTACATGGTGTTTTCAATGAAAGCAGGTCATACAATAAATTAAGACAACTCCTATGGCTCCTGCCGGTTGTCATACTCATCGACATGCAAGTCGTGATTCCTATTACAAGAACATGATCAATCTCATACATCACATATATCATTCATCACATCCTTTTGGCCATATCACATCACATAGCATACCCTGCAAAAACAAGTTAGACGTCCTCTAATTGTTGTTGCATGTTTTACGTGGCTGCTATGGGTTTCTAGCAAGAACGTTTCTTACCTACGCAAAAGCCACAACGGTGATATGCCAATTGCTATTTACCCTTCATAAGGACCCTTTTCATTGAATCCGATCCGACTAAAGTGGGAGAGACAGACACCCGCTAGCCACCTTATGCATCAAGTGCATGTCAGTCGGTGGAACCTGTCTCACGTAAGAGTACGTGTAAGGTCGGTCCGGGCCGCTTCATCCCACAATGCCGCCGAATCAAGATAAGACTAGTAACGGTAAGCAAATTGAACAAATCATCGCCCACAACTACTTTGTGTTCTACTCGTGCATAGAATCTACGCATAGACCTAGCTCATGATGCCACTGTTGGGGAACGTAGCAGAAATTCAAAATTTTCTACGCATCACCAAGATCAGTCTATGGAGAGACTAGCAACAAGAGAGAGGGGAGTGCGTCTTCATACCCTTGAAGATCGCTAATCGGAAGCGTTACAAAGAACGCGGTTGATGGAGTCGTACTCGCGGCGATTCAAATCGCGGAAGATCCGATCTAGCGCCAAACGGACGGCGCCTCCGCGTTCAACACACGTACAACCCGGGGCCGTCTCCTCCTTCTTTATCCAGCAAGGGGAGAGGAGAAGTTGAGGGAGAACTCCAGCAACACGACGGCATGGTGGCGATGGAGCTCGTGGTTCTCCGGTAGAGCTTCGCTAAGCACTACGGAGGGGAGGAGGTGTTGGAGAGGGGAAGGGGCAGCGCCAGGGAAGGGTGTGGCTGCCCTCCCACCCCCTCACTTTTTATAGGGGGAAGGGGAGAGGGGGCCGGCCCCCCTAGATGGATCTAGAGGAGGGGGCGGCGGCCAGGGAAAACCCTAGATGGGTTTGGGCGCCCCCACCCCCTAGGATACTTGCCCCCCAAGCCGGGAGGGGCGGCTGCCCTAGGGGTGGCGCCCCCACCTCTCCTGGTTACGTGAGAGGGGTTGGGAGGGGCGCACAGCCCCTTAGTGGGTTGGTTTGCCCCTTCCCCTTGGCCCATAAGGCCCCCAACGCTTGCTGGGGCCTCCAAAACCCCTTTCGGACATGCTGGCCATAGCCTGGTACCCCCGAAACACTTCCCGGACTCCAATACCCTTCGTCCAATATACCAATCTTCACCTCCGGACCATTCCGGAATTCCTCGTGACATCCGGGATCTCATCCGGGACTCCGAACAACCTTCGGTAACCACATACTATTTCCCATAACAACTCTAGCGTCACCGAACCTTAAGTGTGTAGACCCTACTGTTGGGGATCGTAGCAGAATTTTAAAATTTCCTACGCATCACCAAGATCCATCTATGGAGTATACTAGCAACGAGGGGAAAGGAGTGCATCTACATACCCTTGTAGATCGCGAGCGGAAGCGTTCTAATGAACGGGGTTGATGGAGTCGTACTCGCCGTGATCCAAATCACCGATGACCGAGTGCCGAACGGACAGCACCTCCGCGTTCAACACACGTACGGAGCAGCGACGTCTCCTCCTTCTTGATCCAGCAAGGGGGAAGGAGAGGTTGATGGAGATCCAGCAGCACGACGGCGTGGTGGTGGAAGTAGCGGGATCCCGGCAGGGCTTCGCCAAGCGCAAGCGGGAGGGAGAGGGAGGCGCCAAGGGTTGTGTTGCTGCTGCCCTCCCTCCCCCCACTATATATAGGCCCCCTGGAGGGGGGGCGCCGGCCCTGGAACCCATCTACAAGGGGGGGCGGCGGCCAGGGGGAAACTTCCCCCCCAAGTCAAGTGGGGCGCCCCCACCCCCAGGGTTTCCAACCCTAGGCGCAGGGGGAGACCCATGGGGGGCGCCCCAGCCCACTAAGGGCTGGTTCCCTTCCCACTTCAGCCCATGGGGCCCTCCGGGATAGGTGGCCCCACCCGGTGGACCCCCGGGACCCTTCCGGTGGTCCCGGTACAATACCGATAACCCCCGAAACTTTCCCGGTGGCCGAAACTGGACTTCCTATATATAATTCTTCACCTCCGGACCATTCCGGAACTCCTCTTGACGTATGGGATCTCATCCGGGACTCCGAACAACTTTCGGGTTTCCGCATACTAATATCTCTACAACCCTAGCGTCACCGAACCTTAAGTGTGTAGACCCTACGGGTTCGGGAGACATGCAGACATGACCGAGACGCCTCTTCGTTCAATAACCAACAGCGGGATCTGGATACCCATGTTGGCTCCCACATGTTCCACGATGATCTCATCGGATGAACCACGATGTCGAGGATTCAATCAATCCCGTATACAATTCCCTTTGTCAATCGGTACGTTACTTGCCCGAGATTTGATCGTCGGTATCCCAATACCTTGTTCAATCTCGTTACCAGCAAGTCACTTTACTCGTACCATAATGCATGATCCCGTGGGTAACTCCTTAGTCACATTGAGCTCATTATGATGATGCATTACCGAGTGGGCCCAGAGATACCTCTCCCTCATACGGAGTGACAAATCCTAGTCTCGATCCGTGTCAACCCAACAGACACTTTCAGAGATACCCGTAGTGTACCTTTATAGTCACCCAGTTACGTTGTGACGTTGGGTACACCCAAAGCACTCCTACGGCATCCGGGAGTTACATGATCTCATGGTCTAAGGAAATGATACTTGACATTGGAAAAGCTCTAGCAAACGAACTACACGATCTTTTATGCTATGCTTAGGATTGGGTCTTGTCCATCACATCATTCTCCTAATGATGTGATCCCGTTATCAATGACATCCAATGTCCATAGTCAGGAAACCATGACTATCTGTTGATCAATGAGCTAGTCAACTAGAGGCTTACTAGGGACCGTTGTGGTCTATGTATTCACACATGTATTATGATTTCCGGATAACACAGTTATAGCATGAACAATAGACAATTATCATGAACAAAGAAATATAATAATAACCATTTATTATTGCCTCTAGGGCATATTTCCAACAGTCTCCCACTTGCACTAGAGTCAATAATCTAGTTACATTGTGATGAATCGAACACCCATAGCATTCTGGTGTTGATCATGTTTTGCTCTAGGGAGAGGTTTAGTCAATGGATCTGCTACATTCAGGTCCGTATGTACTTAACAAATATCTATGTCTCCATTTTGAACACTTTCACGAATGGAGTTGAAGCGACGCTTGATATGCCTGGTCTTCCTGTGAAACCTGGGCTCCTTGGCAAGGGCAATAGCTCCAGTGTTGTCATAGAAGAGAGTCATCGGGCCCGACGCATTGGGAATCACCCCTAGGTCGGTAATGAACTCCTTCATCCAGACTGCTTCTTGCGCTGCCTCTGAGGCTGCCATGTACTCCGCTTCACATGTAGATCCCGCCATGACGCTTTGCTTGCAACTGCACCAGCTTACTGCTCCTCCATTCAAAATATACACGTATCCGGTTTGTGACTTCGAGTCATCCAGATCTGTGTCGAAGCTAGCGTCGACGTAACCCTTTAAGACGAGCTCTTCGTCACCTCCATAAACGAGAAACATATGCTTAGTCCTTTTCAGGTACTTTAGGATATTCTTGACCGCTGTCCAGTGTTCCATGTCGGGATTACTTTGGTACCTTCCTACCAAACTTACGGCAAGGTTTACATCAGGTCTGGTACACAGCATGGCATACATACTAGACCCTATGGCCGAGGCATAGGGGATGACACTCATCTTTTCTCTATCTTCTGCCGTGGTCGGGCATTGAGCCGTGCTCAATTGGACACCTTGCAATACAGGCAAGAACCCCTTCTTGGACTGATCCATATTGAACTTCTTCAATATCTTGTCAAGGTACGTACTCCGTGAAAGACCAATGAGGTGTCTTGATCTATCTCTATAGATCTTGATGCCTAATATATAAGCAGCTTCTCCAAGGTCCTTCATTGAAAAACACTTATTCAAATAGGCCTTTATACTTTCCAAGAATTCTATATCATTTCCCATCAATAGTATGTCATCCACATATAATAAGAGAAATGCTACAGAGCTCCCACTCACTTTCTTGTAAACACAGGCTTCTCCATAAGTCTGTGTAAACCCAAACGCTTTGATCATTTCATCAAAACGAATGTTCCAACTCCGAGATGCTTGCACCAGTCCATAGATGGAGCGCTGGAGCTTGCATACCTTGTTAGCATTCTTAGGATCGACAAAACCTTCCGGCTGCATCATATACAATTATTCCTTAAGAAAACCGTTAAGGAATGCCGTTTTGACGTCCATTTGCCATATCTCATAATCATAGAATGCAGCAATTGCTAACATGATTCGGACGGACTTCAGCTTCGCTACGGGTGAGAAAGTCTCATCGTAGTCAACCCCTTGAACTTGTCGATAACCCTTAGCGACAAGTCAAGCCTTATAGATGGTCACATTACCATCCGCGTCCGTCTTCTTCTTAAAGATCCATTTATTTTCTATGGCTCGCCGATCATCGGGCAAGTCAGTCAAAGTCCATACTTCGTTTTCATACATGGATCCTATCTCGGATTTCATGGCTTCTAGCCATTTGTCGGAATCCGGGCCCGCCATCGCTTCTTCATAGTTCGAAGGTTCACCGTTGTCTAACAACATGATTTCCAGGACAGGGTTGCCGTACCACTCTGGTGCGGAACGTGTCCTTGTGGACCTACGAAGTTCAGTAGTAACTTGATCCGTAGCTTCATGATCATCATCATTAACTTCCTCCCAAGTCGGTGTAGGCACCACAGGAACATCTTCCCGTGCTGCGCTACTCTCCGGTTCGGAAGGGGTGACTATCACCTCATCAAGTTCCACTTTCCTCCCACTCAATTCTTTTGAGAGAAACTCTTTCTCCAGAAAGGACCCATTCTTGGCAACAAAGATCTTGCCTTCGGATCTGAGGTAGAAGGTATACCCAATGGTTTCCTTAGGGTATCCTATGAAGACGCATTTTTCCGACTTGGTTCGAGCTTTTCAGGTTGAAGTTTCTTGACATAAGCATCGCATCCCCAAACTTTTAGAAACGATAGCTTAGGTTTCTTCCCAAACCATAATTCATACGGTGTCGTCTCAACGGATTTCGACGGAGCCCTATTTAAAGTGAATGCGGCAGTCTCTAAAGCATAGCCCCAAAATGAGAGCGGTAGATCGGTAAGAGACATCATAGATCGC
The DNA here is from genome assembly GCF_018294505.1 of Triticum aestivum. Lineage (NCBI taxonomy): Eukaryota > Viridiplantae > Streptophyta > Magnoliopsida > Poales > Poaceae > Triticum > Triticum aestivum. Next base: position 7,929,891 of record NC_057802.1, on the reverse strand, counting down.
ACCATATCCAGTAGAGTGCGATTACGACGTTCGGACACACCGTTTCGCTGAGGTGTTCCAGGCGGCGTGAGTTGTGAAACGATTCCACATTTCTTTAAGTGCGTACCAAATTCGTGACTTAAATATTCTCCACCACGATCTGATCGTAAGAACTTTATTTTCCTGTCACGTTGATTCTCAACCTCACTCTGAAATTCCTTGAACTTTTCAAAGGTTTCAGACTTGTGTTTCATTAGGTAGACATACCCATATCTACTTAAGCCATCAGTGAGAGTGAGAACATAACGATATCCTCCGCGAGCCTCAACACTCATTGGACCGCACACATCGGTATGTATGATTTCCAATAAGTTGGTTGCTCGCTCCATTGTTCCGGAGAACGGAGTCTTGGTCATCTTACCCATGAGGCATGGTTCGCACATGTCAAATGATTCGTAATCAAGAGACTCCAAAAGTCCATCTGCATGGAGCTTCTTCATGCGCTTGACACCAATGTGACCAAGGCGGCAGTGCCACAAGTATGTGGGACTATCGTTATCAACTTTACATCTTTTGGTATTCACACTATGAATATGTGTAACATCACATTCGAGATTCATCAAGAATAAACCATTGACTAGCGGGGCATGACCATAAAACATATCTCTCATATAAATAGAACAACCATTATTCTCGGATTTAAATGAGTAGCCATCTCGAATTAAACGAGATCTAGATACAATGTTCATGCTCAAAGCTGGCACTAAATAACAATTATTGAGGTTTAAAACTAATCCCGTAGGTAAATGTAGAGGCAGCGTGCCGACGGCGATCACATCGACCTTGGAACCATTCCCGACGCGCATCGTCACCTCGTCCTTTGCCAGTCTCCGCTTATTCCGCAGTTCCTGTTTTGAGTTACAAATATGAGAAACCGCACCGGTATCAAATACCCAGGAGCTACTACGAGTACTGGTAAGGTACACATCAATTACATGTATATCACATATACCTTTGGTGTTGCCGGCCTTCTTGTCTGCTAAGTATTTGGGGCAGTTCTGCTTCCAGTGACCACTTCCCTTGCAATAAAAGCACTCAGTCTCAGGCTTGGGTCCATTCCTTGACTTCTTCCCAGTAACTGGCTTACCGGGCGCGGCAACTCCCTTGTCGTCCTTCTTGAAGTTCTTCTTGCCCTTGCCTTTCTTGAACTTAGTGGTTTTATTCATCATCAACACTTGATGTTCCTTTCTGATCTCCACCTCCGCTGATTTCAGCATCGAATATACCTCAGGAATGGTCTTTTCCATCCCCTGCATATTGAAGTTCATCACAAAGCTCTTGTAGCTCGGTGGAAGCGACTGAAGGATTATGTCAATGACCGCGTCATCCGGGAGATTAACTCCCAGCTGAGACAAGCGGTTGTGTAACCCAGACATTCTGAGTATGTGCTCACTAACAGAACTATTTTCCTCCATTTTGCAGCTGAAGAACTTGTCAGAGACTTCATATCTCTCGACCCGGGCATGAGCTTGGAAAACCATTTTCAGCTCTTTGAACATCTCATATGCTCTATGTTTCTCAAAACGCTTTTGGAGACCCGGTTCTAAGCTGTAAAGCATGCCGCACTTGAACGAGGGAGTAATCATTAGCACGTGATTGCCAAGCGTTCATAACGTCTTGGTTCTGTGGGATTGGTGCTTCACCTAGCGGTGCTTCTAGGACATAATCTTTCTTGGCAGCTATGAGGATGATCCTCAGGTTCCGGACCCAGTCCGTATAGTTGCTGCCATCATCTTTCAGCTTGGTTTTCTCTAGGAACGCGTTGAAGTTGAGGACAACGTGGGCCATTTGATCTACAAGACATATTGTAAAGATTTTAGACTAAGTTCATGATAATTAAGTTGATATAATCAAATTATTCAATGAACTCCTACTCAAATAGACATCCCTCTAGTCATCTAAGTGAAACATGATCCGAGTTAACTAGGCCCGTGTCCGATCATCACGTGAGACGGACTAGTCAAGATCGGTGAACATCTCCATGTTGATCGTATCTTCTATACGACTCATGCTCGACCTTTCGGTCCTCCGTGTTCCGAGGCCATGTTTGTACATGCTAGGCTCGTCAAGTCAACCTAAGTGTATTGCGTGTGTTCCGAGGCCATGTCTGTACATGCTAGGCTCGTCAACACCCGTTGTATGCGAACGTTTGAATCTATCACACCCGATCATCACGTGGTGCTTCGAAACAACGAACCTTCGCAACGGTGCATAGTTAGGGGGAACACTTTCTTGAAATTATTATAAGGGATCATCTTACTACCGTCGTTCTAAGCAAATAAGATGCAAAACATGATAAACATCACATGCAATCAAAAAGTGACATGATATGGCCAATATCATTTTGCTCCTTTGATCTCCATCTTCGGGGCACCATGATCATCTTCGTCACCGGCATGACACCATGATCTCCATCATCATGATCTCCATCATTGTGTCTTCATGAAGTTGTCACGACAAACGATTACTTCTACTTCTATGGCTAACACGTTTAGCAACAAAGTAAAGTAATTTACATGGCGTTATTCAATGACACGCAGGTCATACAAAAAATAAAGACAACTCCTATGGCTCCTGCCGGTTGTCATACTCATCGACATGCAAGTCGTGATTCCTATTACAAGAATATGATCAATCTCATACATCACATATATCATTCATCACATCTTCTGGCCATATCACATCACATAGCACATGCTGCAAAAACAAGTTAGACGTCCTCTAATTGTTGTTGCAAGTTTTACGTGGCTTGTATAGGATTCTAGCAAGAACGTTTCTTACCTACGTAAAACCACAACGTGATATGCCAATTTCTATTTACCCTTCATAAGGACCCTTTTCATCGAATCCGTTCCGACTAAAGTGGGAGAGACAGACACCCGCTAGCCACCTTATGCAACTAGTGCATGTCAGTCGGAGGAACCTGTCTCACGTAAGCGTACGTTTAAGGTCGGTCCGGGCCGCTTCATCCCACAATACCGCCGAAACAAGATAAGACTAGTAGCGGAAAGAAGAATTGGCAACATCTACGCCCACAACTTCTTTGTGTTCTACTCGTGCATAGTAACTACGCATAGGCCTGGCTCATGATGCCACTGTTGGGGATCATAGCAGAATTTTAAAATTTCCTACGCATCACCAAGATCCATCTATGGAGTATACTAGCAACGAGGGGAAAGGAGTGCATCTACATACCCTTGTAGATCGCGAGCGGAAGCGTTCTAATGAACGGGGTTGATGGAGTCGTACTCGCCGTGATCCAAATCACCGATGACCGAGTGCCGAACGGACGGCACCTCCGCGTTCAACACACGTACGGAGCAGCGATGTCTCCTCCTTCTTGATCCAGCAAGGGGGAAGGAGAGGTTGATGGAGATCCAGCAGCACGACGACGTGGTGGTGGAAGTAGCGGGATCCCGGCAGGGCTTCGCCAAGCGCAAGCGGGAGGGAGAGGTGTTGCAGGGGGAGAGGGAGGCGCCAGGGGCTGTGTTGCTGCAGCCCTCCCTCCCCCCACTATATATAGCCCCCCTGGAGGGGGGGCGCCGGCCCTGGAACCCATCTACAAGGGGGGGGGGGCGGCCAGGGGGAAACTTCCCCCCCAAGTCAAGTGGGGCGCCCCCACCCCCAGGGTTTCCAACCCTAGGCGCAGGGGGAGACCCATGGGGGGCGCCCCAGCCCACTAAGGGCTGGTTCCCTTCCCACTTCAGCCCATGGGGCCCTCCGGGATAGGTGGCCCCACCCGGTGGACCCCCGGGACCCTTCCGTTGGTCCCGGTACAATACCGATAACCCCCAAAACTTTCCCGGTGGCCGAAACTGGACTTCCTATATATAATTCTTCACCTCCGGACCATTCCGGAACTCCTCGTGACATCCGGGATCTCATCCGGGACTCCGAACAACTTTCGGGTTTCCGCATACTAATATCTCTACAACCCTAGTGTCACCGAACCTTAAGTGTGTAGACCCTACAGGTTGGGAGACATGCAGACATGACCGAGACGCCTCTCCGGTCAATAACCAACAGCGGGATCTGGATACCCATGTTGGCTCCCACATGTTCCACGATGATCTCATCGGATGAACCACGATGTCGAGGATTCAATCAATCCCGTATACAATTCCCTTTGTCAATCGGTACGTTACTTTCCCGAGATTCGATCGTCGGTATCCCAATACCTTGTTTAATCTCGTTATCGGCAAGTCAGTTTACTCGTACCGTAATGCATGATCCCGTGGGTAACTCCTTAGTCACATTGAGCTCATTATGATGATGCATTACCGAGTGGGCCCACAGATACCTCTCCGTCATACGGAGTGACAAATCCCAGTCTCGATCCGTGTCAACCCAACAGACACTTTCAGAGATACCCGTAGTGTACCTTTATAGTCACCCAGTTACGTTGTGACGTTGGGTACACCCAAAGCACTCCTACGGCATCCGGGAGTTACACGATCTCATGGTCTAAGGAAATGATACTTGACATTGGAAAAGCTCTAGCAAACGAACTACACGATCTTTTATGCTATGCTTAGGATTGGGTCTTGTCCATCACATCATTCTCCTAATGATGTGATCCCGTTATCAATGACATCCAATGTTCATACTCAGGAAACCATGACTATCTGTTGATCAACGAGCTAGTCAACTAGAGGCTTACTAGGGACACGTTGTGGTCTATGTATTCACACATGTATTATGATTTCCGGATAACACAGTTATAGCATGAACAATAGACAATTATCATGAACAAAGAAATATAATAATAACCATTTATTATTGCCTCTAGGGCATATTTCCAATACCTACGGGTTTGGGAACCATGCAGACATGACCGAGACACCTCTCCGGCCAATAACTAACAGCGGGATCTGGATACCCATATTGGCTCCCACACGTTCCACGATGATCTCATCGGATGAACCACGATGTCGGGGATTCAATCAATCCCGTATGCAATTCCCTTTGTCAATTGGTATGTTACTTGCCCGAGATTCGATCGTCGGTATCCCAATACCTCGTTCAATCTCGTTACCGGCAAGTCACTTTACTCGTTCTGTAATGCATGATCCCGTGACTAACTACTTAGTCACATTGAGCTCATTATGATGATGCATTACCGAGTGGGCCCAGAGATACCTCTCCGTCATACGGAGTGACAAATCCCAGTCTCGATTCGTGCCAACCCAACAGACACTTTCGGAGATACCTGTAGTGCACCTTTATAGCCACCCAGTTACGTTGTGATGTTTGGTACACCCAAAGCATTCCTACGGTATCCGGGAGTTGTACAATCTCATGGTCTAAGGAAATGATACTTGACATTAGAAAAGCTCTTAGCAAACGAACTACACGATCTTGTGCTATGCTTAGGATTGGTTCTTGTCCATCACATGATTCTCCTAATGATGTGATCCCGTTATCAATGACATCCAATGTCCATGGTCAGGAAACCATAACCATCTATTGATCAACGAGCTAGTCAACTAGAGGCTCACTAGGGACATGTTGTGCTCTATGTATTCACACATGTATTACGGTTTCCAGTTAATACAATTATAGCATGAACAATAGACAATTATCATGAACAAGGAACTACAATAATAACCATTTTATTATTGCCTCTAGGGCATATTTCCAACACTCCTCCGGCGTGCACTCCGACCGCGGCTTCCTTGGCGCCTTGGCCTTCTTCTTCTTGACCATTCCGGGCGGGTTGATGGCCAGGCTGCCGGAATTCGGCTGGGCGTCGGCCATGGACGGGGAAGGGAGGGGGCTGCGGGAAGTGGGAGGGTTTGGGGCGAAATGGCGCCAAATGGGGTGCGGGAGGGGGGTTGCTTTGTGCCACCGACAGGCAGGCCAGGGGAGGACAAGCGAGCGCGTCCCGCCTGTTGGAGATATGCCCTAGAGGCAATCATGTATGATGATATTTCCTATGTGTTTATGAATAAAGATAGTCCTTGGATGTAATCAATGATACTTCTTGGCAAGTACGTGACTTGTTTGTGAGATCTTGTGTTGTATGATACTTCCCAAATTGTCCCTAGTCGCAAGTGACGTGTGGGCACATGTCGGACTAGACTAGCATATGACACGGTGGATGGCTCGGTCTCACTAGCCATGGAACATTGGATGCTAACCGGATAATATGAACTCAGAAGGATCTGGTCGGATTCGACGTAGTCGAATCCGAATCGAGATAAGGTTCGAGTCGGACAGACCCAACTATGAGAGACAGCGATATGTCATCTGTGAGTCTCTAGTACAACATACGTTCTATGTCCTAAGACCTGAGCTGACGCATGTATTTGGGATGGTGACAGACTTGCTTTGGACCGACCAAACGCTACTCCGTGACTGGGTAGTTACAAAGGTAGGTTTCGGGTTTGTCCAGTCTCATGCTGCGAGACATGGTCAAGCAAGATGGGATTTGCCCCTCCGATCAGGAGAGATGTACTCTGGGCCCCTCGTGTGATCTGACCAGGATAAGCTGGCCATGCGACAAGGATTATGAGATAATCCAGTTTGTGGTCAGTATCACTGGAACAAGAAAGAGGTCGGGCTAGCACAAGGATGACAGTCTCGCCTTGAGCCGGACAACATATATCGTGAGGCAAAGGGAACAGAAGTGTGACACGTTGTACAGGTTCGCCTAACCAGCTTCATAGTCTGCTTGGTGGTCGGCACGCCTTGCTAGAGGCCGCTACCAATCGTGCAGGTCGGAGGTGATCCGAACTGTGACCAAGCCGACTTGAACCTAAGGGGTCGCGCGCTTAAGTGAAGGTACCTACGGGGTCGGTTCGGAGGACACTGATCGGATGTGATCCGAGCTGAACTTGGAACACGACCGAGTAGACTTTGGGATTTAGGATCCGTGCAAGGCCCAAGTGTTGAGCCCGCGACGGATGCCTATAAATAGTGGAGGTGCGGCACAATTATTCAGTTGATCGCTTCGGCGCCGTCGTTAGGGCTTTGCATGTGTTGCAACTAGCCACCTCCACTCGCCGCCGATTGTGTGATCGGACCTAGCAGTCTGCCGCACGACGTTCCTCCTGCACGCGCGGATACCGTTTGAGGCGGTGCTGTTCGCGGGATCCGCTCGGCTACGTGGGAGACCGTCAAGGAGGAGGCGACTCCGGAAACGCGCTGCCTCAACTCTACTTCCACTGCACGGCACTGCGCGTCTATTGGTAACAATCTGTGATCCATCTCCCGTAGCAGGTTTTTTGGTTGTTGTGCGCGTAGGAAATTTTAATTTGTTGTCGACGCACCCTACCTAGAACTCAACAGCGCCCGTCCGCGCGCTGTCCGTTGCACCCCAAAATCGACGCAAACTTGGGCCGGTAATGGGTCAAAAGCGGACAGAAAACATACAAAAGTCTATTTGCTCCCGCGTGCTGGGCCGTCTGATTCGTCCGTTTTACTTCAAACAGACGCGCGTGGACAGGATGAAGTCGCGCGGTGGAGTTGGCCTCATAAAAGGTCATGGAGAGCTCACGACGAAACGTGTGGGCCTTGCTGTCCCACGCCGGCTTCCTTGCTGACGACGGTGGAGGACCCCGCCCGTCCTCATCGTCTCGGGGTCATCCGTGAGGGCATCCATGGGTCCGGGTGCCCCGACCTGGTACACAGTAAACTAATCTCCCACCTTCAATTACAAACGCGTTATTTTTGTTCGTAGTACCCTTTAAACAAATTCAGCGCTTGGTCGCCGGCTGCTTTCTGTATCTCCATGTGCGTGCATGTGACACACCATGTTCGCCTTCATCGATCAAGTAATAAACGATTTAGTTTTGTCTTTCTTGTTTTTCGGACTCTCGCTGACCGCGCCACGAGCACAGACGTCGAGGTTGTATTATTTTTACGACAAGATTGGTTTTAAATTTAAAGTTTTCCTTCATCAACTGAGTAACGGCTCTATCCTTCTCTGCTATCCCTTCACATCCCATTGTTAGAGATCGAAGCAAAATGGAGCCTCCTCAGCGCTTTGGATTTTTAGCCGTCGGATCGGAATCTCATCGCGACACAAACCGTCGGATCTCGATCCAAATCGCCGTGGGTCGTTGGATATTTACCCGATCAACCTCGGCCATCGATAAAATTTCAATGGCAACAGAATGTAATATCCATGCCCCCACCGGGGTATTTTGGTCATTTCGCGTGGGGTATAAAAAGGGACCGCTGCCGTGGGATGACCTAGCCGCATCCTCCCTCCCGCACTCGCGCCTCCCCCGCGCCCAGCTCCTCCCGCCTCACTGCCTCCTCCTCTCCCCTCCCGCGCGCCTCCTCTCCCCTCCCCTCCCACGCGCCTCTCTCCTCCCACCCACATCGCCGCCGCCGCCACCCACCGCCTCGAACCGCGCCGTCGGCGGCCAGATCCGCTGCAACAGAGCCCCCCCCCCCCCCCCCACCCTCCCCGGCCGACGGGAAGAGCGTAGGAACCAGATCCCATCTGATAGAAGGAGGCGCATGGGGTGTGGGGTGCTCCATTCTGGGAGAGGAAGACTGAGGGGACCAGACCCATCTCACAGAAGGAGGCGCATGGGGTGTGGGGTGCTCGACCCCGATTCGTCAAGGAGCACGATGGCTCGCCACGGTTCGCCTCCCTCCCTCCCCCCCCCCCCCCCCCCCCCCCCCCTTCTCTCTCTCTCTCTCTCATGTCAACCTCGATTTTCTTTTATTTTTCAGATCTGCAATGGCCTGACGAACGAGGCGATCCTTGGAAGCAGCACGTACACCTCTCTCTCTCTCTCTCTCTCACTCAGATTCCAAGGTTATTTCACTCTATTCCATACCTCTCACCATTTTTTATTTTCCTAGGCTTTTAGTTATCATGTGTGTGCCAATATCTAATTCCCTTGGTTATCTAGCTTTTGGATCCCGTACGTATTCCCTTCTTGATTCTTATTGCTGCGTACCTGATGGATGATGTCTACTGTTATTTTTAATTTTACAGTGTAGCTCTGATTGGGGAAAAGTGGAAGATGGTTATCCAGGAGTTCGCCGTCGATCTCAACAAGCCACTTGTTTTCCAGGTACCATGCATCTGCTCTCTCAATGCTTCTTCAGATCAATTGTTGCAGCAACTCTTCTCGGAAATTTTAGGCATTTCCCATTCCTTTTCTACTTTAAATTTCTCATCATTTTGGAGCTTGCTTGTGGCATACACTTCCGAGGTGCTGATCACCAGCTCAATTGCTGAAATGCTCAATTGTTCTCAGAAATTTTGGCCTTGCCGTGTACGTTTTCAGTTCCTTTTTCTCTTCAATTTTTCTGTCGCTTCCGAGCTTGTGCCTACAATTCTGAGGTGCTGATCACCAGCTCAATTGCTCAACACAATGAAATTATGAATATTATAAGCGATGCTTGGTGAGCATGCTTTGCTCCCCTGAAAGAATGTGCAGTATTGGTCAACCTATGGGTTATCTAGAATTGGTTCTGCCTGACAGTTGAAGTAAACTACTTACTACTTTTGGCCGTGTTCTTTAATTTGTGGATGAAGGTTGGCCACCTTGAGGAACATTACCAGGAATGGGTTCACCAGCCTGTCGTGAGCAAAGAAGGTCCACACTTTTTCGCAAATGATACCATGGAGGTAACGCCAATGCGCTCTGGTGTATGTATTAACGTGATCAGGGATTTTGGAAACTGAACTGTCACCATATACGTAATGAAAATTTCGTTGTGCAGTTCTTGACACGCACAAAGTGGTGGGCTGTGCCAGTCATATGGCTACCTGCAGTCTGCTGGCTGTTTGCCAAGTCGATACGGATGGGTCACACCATTCAGGAAGTAATCCTGATGGCCCTATTTGGAGTGTTTGTGTGGACGTTGATCGAGTACAGTTTGCACCGCTTCCTGTTCCACATCGAGAGGAAAAGCTATTGGTAAGAGCTTATCAACCTTGACCTGGCAATGTTTTTATCGGGATTCTCCTCATGCTTGTAAATTGCACCACCATGGTCCTTCGAAGGCAAGCCCACTTCTTGAGGCCTACTTATTATTTCTATTGTTGCTAATCTTTTTCCCCATTGACACCTCTACCAGATCAGCCGTAGCAGCGAAGCCGAACTCCTAAGAAAATAAGAGGTGGGCAAGAACAGAAGAGAGATGTAGTGCTTCTGTACTGATATCGGTTTGCATCTATACTGACTAGAAAATGAGAGTGAGAGAGAGAGAGAGCTTTGGTACTGATATTTGTTGAGAGAGAGAGAGAGAGTACGAAGTGACATAGGTATTAATTATAAAGTGAAAACCTTCCTTCTGAATACACTGTTATACTGTACCATTTTGCTTTGGTGTCTCCAACCACCTTCCTTTTTTTGATAATACAACCATATTAGGCAGTACTATTCAGCTCACATCTTCAAATGTTATTCAGCAGACACAAGCATGACTAATTATGTGTATGAAAGCATCTGTTGATGTATCACCTTCGACTGCTTCCATGTTTTTCTCAGCCTCCCCACTTCACGAGTGCCAGCCTGCGAAGTACCCTTCCCTCCAAGAGTTCTTATCAAGCTTTCTTCATACTTACTGTTGTTGAACATTCCGGGTGAAAAAAACCTCATGTAGATTGCCGATTAAGAGCTCAGCTAGAGCTGACCTTGATTAAGATTCCTTTTTGTTATAGATTCTTTACATGTTCAAGTAAATTAATTTCTGATAGAGCAGGGAGGTGAGACACATCCTGAGACATGACAGATTGATGGATGGAGAGCTAGCTAGGTGCACCACCACTGTAATAAACTTTGAGTAATCAGACAATCTGAATGCACTGCTTAAACTTTAGCAATCAGCAATCCATAGCAACATGTCATTCTCTTTCATTAGTGCCACTGCATGCCTGACCCTCCTGTAGGTTGTTTCATTGACTATTTAGATTGATTTAATTATGTAAGAAGCCAATTATTTGTTATGGAGTATGTCGTGCTGCATTATTTCTAAGTTCATATTCTATTCAAAAGCACTTCATCGATATGATAAAAAGGTTCATAATAGAATATGTTACTTCATTTCTAGGTGTAATAAGGGTCCATATTTTGTTGTATTAACTAGAGCACCATGGACACCTCAGCCATCATTCTTTCTAGGTTGGGCATACATAAATAAATAGCACTCTTGGTTTCAAAGTGTATGTTTCATGGGCCTTGGTTTAATTTAAGAGATTCCTAGCAGACTCTTTTTATCCGACGGCCGATTTTGGATCATAGTTTCAACTTTAAGCCAAGAAGATGACTAATTGCTGATCGGTTATGGTACATGGGGGATTGCTGTGTCTCCTGGCAAGCTGTGTAATTTCGTACGGGTGTGTGCTGACCTTGTTTTGATCTTACTGATGCAGGGTAAGGAGGTAAAAGTCGCGGGTGGTCAGGGCTGCCAGATATGTGGTGACACTGTTGACGTTTCGGCCACCGGCGATGTCTTTGTCGCCTGCAATGAGTGCGCCTTCCCGGTCTGCCGCCCTTGCTATGAGTACGAACGCAAGGATGGGGTCAAATGTTGTCCTCAGTGCAAGACTAGATACAAGAGGCCGAAAGGTTTGCTTCTATACAACATGTTGATTTGTTACGTGATCTGTATGAGAATTGCATATGGAAGTCTGCTTTGTGCTTCCTTTAATATGGGCCAAAGTAGTGGTATACTACTTGTTGCTCGACATATAAAATTAACCCCATCCACCTCATACTCTTATGTTTTTTATTTATAAATCATGCTAATTGATGTATACATCACTTGTTGACAAAATTCAGGTAGCCCCCGAGTTCCGGGAGATGAGGAGGAAGAAGATGTTGATGACCTGGACAATGAGTTCAACTACAAGCAAGGGAATGGCAAAGGTCCAGAGTGGCAGCTGCAGGGTCAAGGAGAAGACATTGATTTGTCTTCATCCTCTCGTCATGAACCTAATCATCGTATTCCTCGTCTGACAAGTGGACAACAGGTAAATACCTATCATTCAGACACTTGGCTTTTTCATGCATTGATGAAATCTGAGTTTGTTTCTGTAAGAATTCCTTGCTCTTGTGCATTAATGCTTTGAAAATCTTTTTCTGATCTCCAGGGAAATCCCTGATGCTTCCCCTGATCGCCACTCTATCCGCAGCCCAACATCAAGCTATGTCGATCCAAGTGTCCCAGGTATATTATTATCTATCATAAATAGCTTCTGTTGGAGAATTTGTCTGCTCATCTGATGAAAATATTAACATTTCTCTAATGTTATCAGTTCCTGTGAGGATTGTGGACCCTTCGAAGGACTTGAACTCCTATGGGCTTAACAGTGTTGACTGGAAGGAAAGAGTTGAAAGCTGGAGAGTTAAGCAGGACAAAAACATGATGCAGGTGACCAATAAATATCCAGATGCAAGAGGAGGGGGAGGAGATATGGAAGGAACTGGCTCAAATGGTTAAGATATGCAAATGTATAAATAACCTTTCTCCATTATAATCAATGGCTATTCTGACAGCTTTATGTTTTTGAGTTGATTAGGATCTATAATTTTTGTCTTGACTATGTTGTACCCGTAGTGCTGTTGCAGTTTAATGTCGATTGGAAATGACTCAATGAAACAAAGATATTTGTACTACTGCGCGGCATTGGATCTGGGGTTTGGTCGTCTGGTCACTGGATCTGGAGTCGCCGTAAAGCCATGGAGAAGATTCATCCCGGACCTCCCACTACTGCTGCCGCTGCCGCATCTCCTAGCTCCTGAACGACCAACATCGCTACTCCATGGGATTCCGATTCGCCGTCATGCGATTCTGCTGGATGCAGTGCACCGGATCCGGCAGGCGGTGGGGCTCGCCTGCGGCCTGCTATGGGGCGTCGTTTCCCTCGTCGGCGTCTTCTGGATCGCCCGGTCAGTCCATCCCTCCCTCCTCAAAGCCCCATCCTTCTCTCTACTTCTCCGTCATTATTAACTGAATTAATGAGCTCATCTCACACTGAACAATGCTTCTCAAAAAATTGCAAGGATTGAGGCCTACTCATTATTGGCCTACTTATTAATATTTTGGCTGCCAGCACCAATATCATGAACCTGTCTCAAGTTCTTCTTTTCAATGCGTGCAGATGTCTGTAGATCTGAAACGGGGAGAAACTCTCGCAGTTCATATATATATATATGTCATTTCCTTCTTTACCATGTGAAAGTCAGTTATATTGATTAAATATATCCAAGTAGTTTGGTACAAGGTTCCGTTTGGTATCCGGTTTGCATAAGGTTCTCATGCCTTTTAATATTTATTCACACAATTGACATGTCTGGCAAACATGAGGTTGACTTATCGTCGGATTGCAGATAGTGGATTCCAACATTCAGTTTTTTGCAGGTGTATTTATTCATGGATTGGTTGCTGATAGTGGATTGTCGAGGGGCGTCATCTTCTACGCTCGTCTCTCTTGCTGGCTTGCCCATTCCTCTACTCAAGTATGGATGGAGGCGAGCAGAAAGGTAGTACGGGTTGGGCCTTGGTTTTCTATAGCATCATGACTGTGATTTCCCTCTACAACCGGGCGTCCCACTGTCTATATATGAATATTTAGTTGAGGAATGCATAGCTCTGTTGTTATCTATATCTGAGTATTAGTGAGCTGATGAATTGATTATAAGAGATTACCAGAGGGTAGAGTCATTTGCTGCATGTATAGATATATACATATGATGATTTTCATTCAACCATGAGGTGAGGAAATGCCATAAGGTACTGCAATGTTGGCATGCATGCTAACTTCTTGATATTTTGTGTCAGCTATGTTGCGTTGTGTTTGCTCTCACGATCCAAGTTTTGACGAATTGTTTAAGTTTAAGGTGTGTTGGTTTGATTTATCTAAAAAAGTCATACCTGCCCTTTCTCCTTTCAGTCATATACACCTCATTTATGCAAGTGAGACAATTGAATTCAGTAAATAGTCTATTCATAACTAGGCTCAATCTCAGATATACTACAAGCACGAGTTTGCAAAGGGTTTAAAACTCGGCTATTTTAGAACATGGTCCAATGGAACTGTCATATGCATTTTATATTATTTTAATCTTCCACCAATTTACTTTGTTAGTAGCAAAAGGTATCATGGGATTTAATGGATGATACTCATCATGAGAGTAAGAGAGTAAAGAGTAGGTGTGATACATAATTACAGTATGTTTGTAGTCAGACTGCATATTTACACCAGTTTTATTTTGGTGTAAGGTATCATGGGATTTACTTTCTATAAGTATGCCAAGGATATCTTTTCCTGTGGCCCTTTTTGGCAATTTTAGCATGTTATGTTAAGGCATATGGGTAATACTGATAATATTACATATATTAGGTGCTTGTGCACACGTTACTTCTGCGGCATAATTGTCTCACAAGTAAATTTGAAATGAATCTTTTGTTGATCTTCAGTTGGCAGCCCCTCACTGTTGCACATTGCTGCATTTGTAGTACCCCAAGCTGGTCCAAGTAGAGGACAAAAGGTGGTTATCTCTTTTGTTGCAGCTAATATATATGATTGATTAATGTCCACAGATTTTTGCTGAAATGATCATGAGATATTATGTCTGACAAAATGCTCATGAGAGGATAAGGTGCATAGGTCACACAGAACACTATCTGTAATAAAGAGCAAGGTTTCCTTATGGTGTCGAGTGTTCTGTGCTGCCTATTGTTACCAGCTTCTTCCTTTGTTTGCTAACTATTGTTGCTCATGCATTGCTGTCATTCCAAGGTTAGCTTTGTTATGATTTGTGCCTATTCATTCATAGGAAGCAACTGATCGATATAAATTCATAGAGCAATTGACGGATGTTGTAGTTCGTACTTCTTCAGGTACCATATTTCTGTAAGCATTTGGGGCTTCAGGTTCAATCATCGGAGGGGGACTGTGTATCACATGAGGAATGCAGTGACAAAAGAGCATGTTACTTTATTGGAGGAGCTGTGATTTTCTTCTTTTAATAGATCAGTCTTGCACTCAGTCGTCGATGAAGTATTCACGTGTACAGTTTACTATGTTTGGACTGCAGCTCCTAATATAATTTGTCTTTGTTTAATGTCTACTCCCTCCGTCCGGAAATACTTGTCATCAAAATGAATAAATGGGGATGTATCTAGATGTATTTTAGTTCTACATACATTTCTTTTTGTCCATTTTGATGACAAGTATTTTCGGACGGAGGGAGTACAATATAAGGTATCTTTTAGATGCTTTTAACATTGTGAATGTCTGCTCGTGATTCCTATTTAGGCTTTAGACTTTGAAATATTTGGTTTTAGCCCTTTAGATATTCTTGCCAGTGGCGTGAGTGATGGTGTGCTTGATATCCAGGCATTAATGATCTACATAAAACTTATTCTTTAGTATCCACATTAATGGTGTGCGACGGTTCTTTCATTATAACGGCTTGTAATTATCATTGGACTCATACTATTATGCAAATGCTTCATGTGATTTCATTGGTTAAATTGTATAATTGTGACAGATTTATATATCATGTCAAGAAAGAGCTGAGAACGGGACGACCCGACAACGCAATCAAATATTAGGTTATATGCCAGCTACTTAGGTTCTTTATATTGCACTGGGCCTTATGGATCCCTTTGTATATATAATTATTGAACTACCATATTTAATTTGTGACGACTCATTGTGTTGGTTTGCTTTTGGAATCAAAATGCTGCTAAGCCTTTGGTGTAACAGATTGCACTGCATTTTGGTCCAGTCTGGACGGATGCCATGTATTGGACACAGTTATGTTATCTATGAAAGCATTCTCAGTTTCTTCACATGTCAACCTATCGAATTTGAAGCGCGACCTAATATGTGACCGCACCCGGCAGGGATGCGGGGTGCGGCAAGCCGCGCTTTCCATCTAGTTATTTTAGTTGCAAGTACAAATTCAGCATATACCTCTGTCCTCCCCGCCGCATACTGCTTGTACAGCCGGCGCTCCGCCTCTGACGCGTGGCGGGTATCGCCGGCGGAGATCCGCGATGTAGGCCTCACCAGCTTGCTCGGCCTTGAGGCACTCCCAGTCTTCCCGCATCTCCTGTCGGGTGACAACTTGGGGGTCGACCGGCTCCAATGGGGGTAGCCCGTCCGACGGGTAGTTGCGCACCGCGGCGGCTGTTGGCACTGGTCCCGTACGATGCGACGCCCACGAGTACTTTCCGCGGAGACGCGTACGTAGGCAGCAGCCGTAGCTAACCAGGCACACAAGAGACAATCCGGCGAGACGCACGCGTACGCTCAAAGCTAACGCCTTAAGCAGCTGGATCGATTCTACGCTATTACACGGCGAGTTGATGGCAAACAGGGCCGTGTCGCTCCTGTGCTTTTTATTGCTTTGATTGATCTAATATTACAACGTAGGGGTACCCAGGTATTTATATTAGCTAACCTAGCCTATTACAATAGTCGGTATCGGTGACTGCTCCTAGTCCGTACCGGACAGGACACAACAGCGTGGTTGATTCCAACAGCGGCGCTGTAGAGATGCATCGACTTACTGTCGTATGTGCCCATCACTTGCATCGCGGAGTGGAAGGAGCCAAGCCAATGGTGCTCGCAAGTGTCGCGGTCTAAAATCCAGACACAATTCTAATAAGTGTACGACTCCTCACAAGAAAAGAGAAAACTCATCTAGAAGGAAGAGTAGAAGAGATGAATCACCTCATAGAGAGAGAAGGAGTAAAGATGATCGTTATGAACAAAGATCTTCTCGAAGGAACAAGGAATCGGAAGAATACAAGTTAACCAAGAGCTACTTTAGAAGACATCAAGCTCATATTGGTGAATAGTTTCCTGGTTCCGACTCCGACAACAACTCTGAGAGAAGTTATCACTCCGACTCCGACTATAGTCAAGATGAAGGTGTCGGCAGACTTGCTCTCGTATCCTCCAACTTCCATGACATATTTGATTCATCAAATGAAGGAATTGGAAGATGCTTCATGGCTAAAGGCCCCAAGGTATCACAACCTGAGTATCTCGATTTCAATAATGATGAAGATGATTTGCTAGGTGATGATGATTTGTTTGTTGATAAAACTAGTGATGTGAGCTATAACGAACTTTTGTCAAAACAAGTTCCAAATGAAGCTGATGTTGTCAGCTTTTACCTCTAATATTCCAATGTGTCACACCCATGTGGTGGAGAGACGGGGTCATAGGGGCACATCTCCAGGAGCTACATCAAATTATCTTTCCAATGCAAAAAACCTCACATCATTTGGAGTTGTGAGTTAAAAGCTCTTGTCATTCTCGTGGAAGGTGTCCAAACTGTCAAGGCTTCACGAATTTCCAAGGAGCTCTCCAACAACTCTCAAAGTTGACTCCTTATTTCCCCAAGAAAGCCATGCAAATCTGCTTACTTTTGAAACCAGTTTCACATCTAGCTAAATGGGGTTGTCCCTGCTATAAAACCCCATCTCCCCCATCCTCTTAGAAACATTCTGTCAAACCATTCAGCTACAAGCTTATGTAGCAAGACTGCTAGAGAGATCCAAGAGATCCTTGTTACCTTTGCTCTTGTGTGTTTATCCGGATTCGCGAGAAGGAGCCTTTGGTTCCCCCTAATTCGTGCCCCAGTTTGTGGTTATGCGATTGTTCGGAAAGCGAGTTGGAGTTCTTGTAGCTTCGGTTAGCCATCCCAACGCACGAGTTGCATCCAGCCTTGGCAGGTGTAAAGCTAGTTCTGCCAGATGCTTGCAACTAGTTATCCCTCCCAATTCGATCCTACGACATGAAGATCGGGCCACCCTCGGGCGTGAACTCGTTCAGCGGGTTCCCACCTATCATAGTTGGCCCACAGTCCTCGGCCGGAACTTATGGGATGCCATTCTCGCAAGGAAGGACTCCAGAAGCCTCCCACCTTGACATAATCAAGATGACACCGAAGACTTGACATCTACTCCAAGGATTGCTGGTCGCCACCATGCTCATCTCTAGATTAGCAACCGACCATATAACCCTACGTACCCCTGTGGCGTGCATATAAACCAAGGGGTTTAGCCTGTAGGGGGATTCTATTCATAATCACATCCACCTAGCCCTAGGGTTAGAACACTACTTATGATCTCAAGGTAGATCAAGCTTGTACTCGACACACAATCAAAGTAGGACGTAGGGTATTATCTCTTCAAGAGGGCTCGAATCATCATACAAGTTACACATACAAGAATCTGGATATGCACACACGAAAATACGCAGTGTAGATCAGAAAATAAAATCTGAGATTTACAGTGTTTAGCACAAATCCATATCACCAAACAACCGAGAACAAAAATGACATTCTTCAAGATCCAACATCCATTAGCCCAGTAGACGCACGGGAGTTTGAAGAAAGTCTGAAATTAGAAGGTAGAAAAGAGAGCAGGAAGAACCAGAGAAGCTAAGAAATGGAACATCATCGTGCAGAGTCTAGAGCCCGACAACTCCGATGCTGCTCGCACAAGGCTTGCCCAGATCCGGTAGAAAATCTTGGCATCCAGAGGATTGCTGGTTTGGATTCTGGAGGAAACTAGTAGGGAGCACCTAAATCCTCAACGCCTGCTCGAGGTGGATGTGGCCGTTGTCCTCGTTGGAGGGGCACAGGGTTGGTCTGGCGAGAGGATGAAAAGCATACGGTGGTGGTTGTTCCCTGGCCAGCCTCCTCGATGGCTACCAGGGCAGAGGAGAGAGTCGACGACGTGGTGGTGTTGGGCCTCCTCGCCCGTGAGCAGGTCACGGGATTGGAGGCAGGATTCGTCAGCCTCGGTTAGATCATTGCCGGAGAAACCCAATTCGGAGAAGTGGTGCGGCGCTGCTCCACCGACGCTGTTCCACCAACACTACCTCCGGCAGAATGGCGACTGGATCTGAGAGGGGAGGAATTGGGAGAAAGGGACGCTGCTTAGGTGCCGTAAATGCACCTGCAGTTGGATCAATGGCATGTGGGCCAGCCGGCACTGAAGCTCAGTCCAGGAGAAAGAGGGGAAGACGCAGGTGGCCTGTTTCCTAAGAAAAGGACGGGGAGCTGGAGCGGGGTTAAAATATTGGGGTGGTAGGGTGTAGGTATGGTAGTACTACTATTACGCAGTGGAGTCAGATACGATTTGACTGTATTAGCTTCGTATAGTTTGGAAAAGTGAGGAGCAATTGTGGGACCTGGTGGACCAACAGGCCCGAATCTATATGCACGCGCACGGCCGTGATACTCACTGCGTATGGAACGCGAAGGTAAACGCCTTTATCGAAGAGAAAAAGAGAGTTGCCCGAATTCAACTTCTTTTTACATGTCCGACTGGTGGAGCCGGGCTTTTTCTTCTGTTTTATTCTTCTTCCCTTTGTTTTTTCAATTGATTTGCAGAAAAGCAAAGGATGGAAGCAAGGGGATTTGGGGGGAAAGAAAAGGGCAAATATTTTTGAAATTTTGCAAACTCTTGTGATAGATTTAATTTTTTTATCAAAAAAATATTATTATTTTAGTTTTATTTAAATATGAAAAAGGGAAGAGGGCTTTATAAAACCCTAGAATAAAATAGTAAAAATAAATAGGGTCTGCCTAATAAATTACGTTTAGCAAAAGCATGTCAAAAACATGCAATGTGATGATGATGCAAAAAATATATAACAACCAAATCTTATCAGGGTATTATCCCGGAATGTTATAGTGATATACTGCATTGCAGGCGATAGTTGTTATGTCACGGGCAACAATTGCGGCCTTGCAGGAGCCGACGCCGGTCTATAGTGGTCTCGGGAGATAAGGGCATAACAGCAACGCTTCATTATTTTCCTGTTCCAACTTTTGAAAAACAAATCACCTTGCCTAATCCAATCTACGTGACTTTGCCTCCATTAAAGAAAAGTAACATTTCAAGTCCACTAATTGTATCCAAGTCTGGTTTTGGCCCTGGATGTCTCATATTTTCTCGTTCCCTCTTGTGTACTAGCAAAATGCCCGTGCGTTGCCACGGGCTTCTAAAATAATTTGCTGAAGTCTTATAAAGTTAATGCATACTAAATTTTGCAGGTAGAGACAATATAACGCGGTCACAATTGTATAATAATTGAAGTCCACTTCAGTTGTAATAACAAAATAACAAATTGACAATGTATACGTATAAAGTGATGATTTAACTAAAAATCTATTACAAATTATTGAGATCTACTTGATGCGCTTAAGAAATTCTCGCATAATATTGGGCTAGTTGTCTTTAACTTCATTCGCACGAAGTTTGAGCAAGTATAAGAGCAACTCTAGCAGACCCCATAAAACGCCCCGACCCGCAAAATAACCGCCAAAATGAGGGCTGGCGCGGAAAATCCCGCCCGAACAGACCCCGCAAACGCGGCCGGCCCGTAAAAAAATTTGAGGGGCGCGGCAAAATCTCGGCCCCAACCCGCAAATACGCAGGTTTCCGCCTCGCCCCTACGGTGCCCCGTATCGCAGGAAAGCGGTTGGCGGGAGGGACATTTCAGCCCACGCCCTTTCCCCACCTCCTTCCGCCGCCGCCCGCCATTGGTTCCGCCCGTCCGACGCCAAATCTGCCGGCGAAATCGCGCCGCGGGGCGCGTCCCCCACCCTCTACCACCGATACGCTGCACCACCCTCTACCACCCTCAATAGTTTTCTTCATAAAGGAACCAGCAGAAGAAGTATCAAGCATGGATTGATCATTATGAAAAAGCCGAGCATAAAAGTTTTGAATTATTTCTCTTGAGAGCTCATGATTGGGACATGTCTTCAACATATACTTAAGCTTCCCCCAAGTTTGAGCGATACTTTCTCCTTCATGAGGCCAAAAATTATATTTATAATTC
This sequence comes from Triticum aestivum, assembly GCF_018294505.1. Taxonomy (NCBI): domain Eukaryota; kingdom Viridiplantae; phylum Streptophyta; class Magnoliopsida; order Poales; family Poaceae; genus Triticum; species Triticum aestivum. The sequence continues at coordinate 7,909,058 of NC_057802.1, read as the reverse complement.
CGATCACCATGAACCAAATGCATAGGGTAAAATTAATGGTGAAATTCCAGCTTCAACCGGTTCCAATCCCATGTTTCAGTATCATCACATAGCCTATGCCATGTCAACAATGCCTTTCCCTCCAAAGATAAAGGGAATACTTTCTTCTTAACTTCATCTACGGATTGACCTGCAAGCTTAAACAATCCATAAATTTCATCCACATAGATCAAGTGCATATCAGGATGCACCGTTCCATCTCCTGCGTAAGGATTAGCTAGCAGTTTCTCTACATACACTGGTACACGCTGGTGCTATGCAAACGGTTTTAAATCCCTTTCCGCGACGGCATTTGGAACCGTCACCTAGTGAGTGTGGGCGATTAGGGGGTCCTTCCCACATGACCCAGAAACTGTCGGGGATAGGCCCTCCTGGGATACCAAATGACACTAGTGTAGAACCGGGCCATAGCACCGGTTCGTAAGGGCCTTTAGTGTCGGTTCTGTAACCGACACTAAAGGGTGGGGACTAAAGGTCCCCCCTTTAGTAGCGGTTCTGCACGAACCGCCGCTAAAGGGCCACCACGTGGCACGAGCCAGGGCCGGGTGCGGGGAGACCTTTAGTATCGGTTGGTAACACCGGTTGGTAACACCAACCGGTACTAAATTTTTTGGGGGTTTTGGTTTTATTATTTATTTTTCCTTTAATTTTGTGTTTTCCATTTAATTCTTTTTCGTTTGCTAGTATTTTATGATACTACATATTGTACACGTTATGCATATATATAAATAGAATTTCTCGTACAACCGATCATATATATATATATGTGTGTGTGTGTGTGTGTATATATATATATATATATATCATCGAATGTCTCACAACCACCATTATTCACACACATACACATGTATATATACAATTTTTCCTACATGTTGCCTTCAGAGCCAGTGGCATTTGCCTTGGTGCCTTCGGAGCACGATGACAATTGGGAGTGGTTCATGGGGGCGGTAGCTCGAAATAGAATTCCCCTTTGGGATCTATGACCTGGTCGAGCAAAAATCCTGCTATTTACTCTTGAAGTGCTCGTATGCGCTCCTCTTGGGATCTATGACCGATTCGAACTGCTAAGAAGGAGATCAATATGCATGTGTATTACTTCTGTTACTAGATATTGATAATGATGTAAAAATTGTGAATATTGTTCTGTCAAACGTATCCATAGCTGTCTATCAGATTTGGTCCTTTCGGACGCCATCATGCGAATGTTCTCGCAAACATAGTATGCACACACATCAGTTCCCTTTGCCTGCTTCAGGGCCTTTATGAGAATAGAATTTAATCAGATAATAATTAATCAAGCATGATAATTAATGGTATTGAAACTAGAATTAAATAGATGCATGGTAGCTAGCTAGTACTACTTAATTAATTATACCTTGGGTCGAAACCAATACAGCTTTTCTCTCCATTCGCCTGGAACCTCTTTCGAAAATCCTGAACTTTTCCCAAGCCCTGCCCGCCGGCAAAGAAAATGAATAAACGAGTTATTAAATAGTTCGTATCAGGAAATGACGAACTAAATAGGCCGATATATAGTTAATAATGATTGAAATTACCTGTCGACCTTCCCCTTCACGATTGAGCAGTCATTTTTTTAAGTAGTGAGTCCAGTACCTCAACTGTTCCTTCGTCAACTTTAATGATTAACAAGATCCAATGGTAACTGCATGCACACACGTTTGCATGTCTTAATTAATCTGGCATGTGCATAACACTCATCAACTACCCTAAACCATATACACTTAATTATTAACATCTAGCTAGCTAGTAAGTAAAAACAGAATTTGTAGTACAAGACAGTGTGACTCACAGGAAGTTGTAAGGAAGTAGTATATCTTCATTGGTATTGAGGCGCTTCAAGAACTCTAGCATGTTTTTCTCTACATCTGCTTGATACCATGGATATGTCCATGTTTGTTCATTAACAATATTTGGGTCAATGAACCCAATGCCATAGCGTCCAGCTTTTTCCATTTCATACATCTTCATCCTGCATAATACCACAGAAAAGAATATAGCGAGGATAATTATAGGTAATGATCGATCAATGAGCACTACAGCTAGCTTGAGACTTAAATTACAGAAAGAAATCACTTACAGACAATAGCAACTGACGAGAGCTTTGTCGAGTGCGTCTTGATTGAATAACTGGAATAGTTCTGAATACTCAACGGTCAGAGCTAGCTGATGGAAGTAGTACTCTTCCTTGACTTTCACCATGAGGGACTCTTGATTGGTACTCTTGGTAATTTTCATGTACCAATCATGCAATTCATACATTCTCGTTGGGAGGTTCTTGACCTCCTCAGGCTTGACCAAAGGTTGGCCGCGGACATATTTTCGTTTTATGTCCTCCTCTCTAAGCAGAGGCATGGGCTCAATCTCGAGGAGTTGTCCAACAGTGATACCGAGCATTTCAGCCTGCCTTCTATGCTCGTCGGTTATTACCAGCTGACCGGCGCCAGTACTCTCATGTGTTGGTACAACAAGCGGGGGGATCGATTGTGCCGCCTGTTCTCCTAGCCGGGGAACGGTTTTCTCGCATTTTTGGCCAGCTGCTTGGCCCGAGCTCGAGCTCGACTCCTTTTGTCGTGCTCGATGTGCCTTCCTGATTTGGCGCTCATAGTCTGAGTCAATAGGCTTTGGAGCTGGTGCTTTAGCCATACAAATAAAGTGGTCAATCTTATCCTCAGGAACTTTCTCCCTTGGCGGTGGTGGCGGTTTGGGTCCAAAATAGGCGTCCACTTGGGCCTTCACTATGGATTCGTTTTGCTCCTTGGTCATGTCGTAAGGCCTCTGTGGAAGTGGCCCGAGGCTTGGACCATATTGAAATCGCTTGCCTCCGCCTGTACCTCCTGTACTACCTCGACTTGTAGCACTACGCACCATAGCTGCGGCGGCTCTCTTCCGCGATTGCTGAGGCAGCGGAGACGGCTGACGCGGTGTCGGACTTGGAGGAGGAGTGGCACGCGTTTGTGGACTTGGGGGAGGAGGAGTGGCCTCACGTGTTGGCTAAGTTGAAGCAGGAGGAGTGGCCGCATGCGTTGGCTGAGTTGAAGCAGGAGGAGTGGCCTGAAGCTGTGCCGGACTAGGAGGAGCGGGAGTCGTCTGCTCCTCGTCACCTCCTGGGATGTCAAGCTCTAGCTGACGCGGTGTCGGTGGCCTTCGAAAGATGATGCAATCCTTTCTCCATAGGATGATACGATGCATGGCCTCTCCCAGTGGGTGCTCCTCGTGTTCTCCAGGAATGTCAAGCTGTAGCCCCGAATATTGGTACACCACCTCATCAACCACGACACGAGCATAGCCGGCTGGAATCGTTCTACAATGGTAGGTTGCTCCGGGTGGATTCGTATAAGCAACGGCGTCCGTCGCCTTCACGGATATGTTCTTTATTTTGATGTGTAGCTCATAGTTAGTGTTCTCCATGATGTCATCCACAGGGTATCTATCCAGCAGTGCGTCGCCCGGGGCGGAACCCACGCTGCTTCTCGGCATGGATGGGATGGTGCTATCCAATGCTGGATCATCCGCTAGCTGCTTCCACTGCTGAGACCCCCTTTACTGGCTAAGTGGGTCGATCTGCTGCTGTTGCCGCTGGAATTTGAGTGCCAAGTCCGCGTGCGCTGATTCTAGGCCTTGAAGGCGTTCTGCTTCCTGCTTCCTCTGCTCGTCCTCCAGCTTCTTCTTCTTCTTCTCCTCCTCCATCTTCCTTCTCGCACAACCTCTGTAGTCGGCGTTCTAGTCAGAAAATCCCTCATACCACGGAACAACGCCCTTGCCTCGTGTTCTTCCCGGGTGTTCAGGATTTCCCAGGGCGCGCTGATACGTCTCCAACGTATCTATAATTTTTGATTGTTCCATGCTATTATATTACCTCTTTTGGATATTTATGGGCTTTATTTTACACATTTATATCATTTTTGGGACTAACCTACTAACCGGAGGCCCAACCCATATTGCTGTTTTATTGCCTGTTTAAGTATTTCGAAGAAAAGGAATATCAAACGGAGTCCAAACGGAATGAAACCTTAGGTAGCGTGATTTTTAGGAAGAATATGATCCGGGAGACTTGGAGTTCACGTCAGAAGATCCTCGAGGAAGCCAGGAGATAGGAGGGCGCCCCCCTACTGGGCGCGCCCCCTGTCTCCTGGGCCCCTCGAGGCTCCCCCGACCGACTTCTTTCGCCTATATAAGTCCACGTACCCTGAAAACATCGACACAGAAGATAGATCTGGAGTTCCGCCGCCGCAAGCCTCTGTAGCCACCAAAAACCTCTCGGGAGCCCGTTCCGGCACCCTGCCGAAGGGGGAACCCATCACCGGTGGCCATCTTCATCATCCCGGCGCTCTCCATGACGAGGAGGGAGTAGTTCACCCTCGGGGCTGAGGGTATGTACTAGTAGCTATGTGTTTGATCTCTCTCTCTCTCGTGTTCTCGACTTCACACGATCTTGATGTATCGCGAGCTTTGCTATTATAGTTGGATCTTATGATGTTTCTCCCCCTCTACTCTGTGATGAATTGAGTTTTCCTCTAGAAGTTATCTTATCGGATTGAGTCTTTAATAATTTGAGAACACTTGATGTATGTCTTGCCGTGTTTATCTTTGGTGACAATGGGATATCACGTGCCACTTGATGTATGTTTTGGTGATCAACTTGCGGGTTCCGCCCATGAACCTATGCATAGGGGTTGGCACACGTTTTCGTCTTGACTCTCCGGTAGAAACTTTGGGGCACTCTTTGAAGTACTTTGTGTTGGTTGAATAGATGAATCTGAGATTGTGTGATGCATATCGTATAATCATGCCCACGGATACTTGAGGTGACAATGGAGTATCTAGGTGACATTAGGGTTTTTGTTGATTCGTATCTTAAGGTGTTATTCTAGTACGAACTCTTGAATAGATTGATCCAAAAGAATAACTTTGAGGTGGTTTCGTACCCTACCATAATCTCTTCATTTGTTCTCCGCTATTAGTAGCTTTGGAGTGACTCTTTGTTGCATGTTGAGGGATTGTTATATGATCTATCTATGTTATTATTGTTGAGAGAACTTGCACTAGTGAAAGTATGAACCCTAGGCCTTGTTTCCTAGCATTGCAATACCGTTTACGCTCACTTTTATTATTAGCTACCTTGCTGTTTTTATATTTTCAGATTACAAATACCTATATCTACCATCCATATTGCACTTGTATCACCATCTCTTCGCCGAACTAGTGCACCTATACAATTTACCATTGTATTGGGTGTGTTGGGGACACAAGAGACTCTTTGTTATTTGGTTGCAGGGTTGTTTGAGAGAGACCATCTTCATCCTATGCCTCCCACGGATTAACCTTAGGTCATCCACTTGAGGGAAATCTGCTACTGTCCTACAATCCTGTGCACTTGCAGGCCCAACAACATCTACAAGAAGAAGGTTGTGTAGTAGACATCAAGATCTTTTCTGGCGCCGTTGCCGGGGAGGTGAGTGCTTGAAGGTATATCTTTAGATCTTGCAATCAAATCTTTTTGTTTCTTGTTTTATCACTAGTTTAGTTTATGAAAGAAAACTACAAAAAAAATGGAATTGAGTTTGTCTCATACGCTTCGTCTTTTTAATATCTTTCGTGAGTTTGATGAAAAAGAAAATTGTGCTCAAGTGCTAGAAGAAGAAATCTATAGAATGTTTGACACTAAATCTTTGAATGATGAGCTTGATTGCAATGTTGTTAGTATTAACTCCTTGAATATCCATAGTACTAATGATGATTGCTCTAGTCATGATGAAAGTATCTCTCATAAGCATGTCAACTTTTGTGGAGTGCATGTTTGCATGAACACACCAAATAGAGAAGATATATATTGCAAGAGGCATAAGCATTTAGAAACTAAATTGTTGCAAGAAAAGTTAAATAGGAGTGCTGAAAATTTACACTTCCTTTGCCGTACTTGTGTACTATGCAATGAACGTGGTCATCTACATCTCCTATGCAAATTATTTCATGATCGAATCGTGTCCAAAAATTGTGATGATTTGATTTCCCTTGCACATTACAATGAACTTAGTTTACTTTTGGGTTATGAAGAATTGAAACATTTAATTAAGGACCTTCCAGATTTTTCCCATAAGAAATTCCTTGATATTGATCTAGAGAAGATTTATTTGTATTGTGCGGTGAATTGCATTAAAAATCCTTATATTGCCAATTACATAAAGAAAAGAAAGCAAATAGAAGATGATGAGAATAGTAATGAAAGGGAAGAGACTTCCCAATATCCTCCTATCATTTCTTATGATGAATCAGGTAACGAGGAGGAGCTTTCTATTCAACCAATCTCACCAATAAGGAGCTCAAAGAGGAAGGTTGAACCCATACATAATGTGAAGAAGAAAAAGAAAAGAAGGAGTAACAAAGGTAGAAAGGTATCCCTCCCAAATGATGTAGCTCCTACTAATCATTGTGATGATGATAATTGCTATACTATTGGTGCTATCAATATTTTTAATGATGAGAGTGATTATACCTATGATATAAAAGGGCCCAAGCTTGGGGAAGCTATGTTTGATGAGGATGAAATATTTGAGAATATATTTGCTGAAATTAATGTTTATCCCAAGCTTGGGGATGCTACGTTTAATGAAGATGATATTTTTAGCATCCCAAGTTTTGATATGCAAAGTTGTTATGATAGCATGCCTCTTATCTATGATGATTATATTGATGAAAGTGGGTTTGGAAGAGTGTCAACTTTAGGAAGTACTGATCCCACTATTTTGGAGGATGTTGAATCTTATTGTGATGAATATGAAAGTGGATTTGGAAGAGTGTCAACTTTATTTAGTGATGATTCCACTATCTTGGAAGAGGTTTCAATCGATTATGATGAGAACAAAGTTGCTACTTATGATGATTATTGTGATGAAACTTATGCTATAAAAAGTAGTGATGATTATATTTATAAAACTTATCATGATTATGATTACCCTTTTTCTGAACATTACTCTTTTAATGTGGAAACAATTTTTAGTGTTTAAGTCTCTTATGATACTCCCACTATTTCGAATGAGAAGAATTTTGCTTATGTGGAGAGTAGTAAATTTTGTATGCTTGTAGTTCATGAAAAGATGCTTTAGGTGCTGGTTATATTGTTGAATTCATTCATGATGCTACTGAAAATTCTTTCCAATAGGGCAGGTCCCAAAATATAGATTTCTTCTTCCACATGGGTGCGCGTCCGTAAGCGTCCTTCGGAACAGGTTGTCCGCCAGGACCCTTTCCAAAGATTACCTTCAAATCCTTGACCATATCATGTACATCAGCACCAGTACGGTGGCGAGGCTTCATCTGGTGATCCGCCTCACCTTTGAAATGCTTTCCTTTCTTTCTTACAGGATGCCTGCTCGGAAGAAATCGATGTTGTCCCAGGTACACATTCTTCCTAGAACTATCCAAATATATAATGTCGGTATCATCTAAACAGTGCGTCCGCGGTATCCCATGTTTGTCTGTCCTGAAAGGTTACTGAGAGCAGGCAAATCATTGATGGTCACGAACAGCAACGCCTTTAGGTCAAATTCTTCCTGTTTGTGCTCATCCCACGCACGTACACCTTTTCCATTGCACAACTAATGGCCTTAGGTACCCATCAATGTCGTTGTCGGGTTGCTTAGGGCCTTGGATGAGCACTGGCATCATAATGAACTTCCGCTTCATGCACAACCAAGGAGGAAGGTTATACAAACATAGAGTCATAGGCCAGGTGCTATTGTTGCTGCTCTGCTCCCCAAAAGGATTAATGCCATCTGCACTTAGACCAAACCATACGTTCCTTGGGTCACCTGCAAACTCCTCCCTGTACTTTCTCTCGATTTTTCTCCACTACGACCCGTCAGCGGGTACTCTCAACTTTCCGTCTTTCTTACGGTCTTCTCCGTGCCATCGCATCGCCTTGGCATGCTCTTTGTTTTGGAATAAACGTTTCAACTGTGGTATTATAGGAGCATACCACATCACCGTGGCAGGAATCTTCTTCCTGGGGCGCTCGCCCTCGACATCACCAGGGTCATTGCGGCTGATCTTATAGCGTAATGCACCGCATACCGGGCACGCGTTCAAATCCTCGTACTCACCGCGGTAGAGGATGCAGTCATTAGGGCATGCATGTATCTTCTGCACCTCTAACCCTAGAGGGTAGACAACCTTCTTTGCTTCATACGTACTCTCGGGCAATTCGTTGTCCTTTGGAAGCATATTCTTTATCATTACCAGCAACTTTCCAAATCCCTTGTGAGATACACCATTCTCTGCCTTCCATTGCAGCAATTCCAGTGTGGTGCCCAGCTTTTTCTTGTCAGCTTCGCAATTCGGGTACAACAATTTCTTGTGATCCTCTAACATGCGCTGCAACTTCTTCTTCTCCTTTTCACTTGCGCAGTTTCTCTTTGCATCGGCAATGGCCCGAGCTAGATCATCAGCGGGCTCATCTGATGCCTCTTCTTCAGCTTCTTCCCGCATTGCCGGCTCAGCTTCTTCTCGCATTGCTGGCTCAGCTTCTTCCCCCATTGTTGTATCATCGTATTCAGGGAACCCATGGCCAGGATAGCTATCGTCGTCCTCTTCTTCTTCATTGTTTTCCATCATAACCCCTCTTTCTTCGTGCTTGGTCCAAACATTATAGTGGGGCATGAAACCGGACTCAAACAGGTGGACGTGAATGGTTCTTGAGTTAGAGTAATTGTGATCATTCTTACAACCAGCTGATATGTCTCCAACGTATCTATAATTTTTGATTGTTCCATGCTATTATATTACCTATTTTGGATGTTTATGGGCTTTACTTTACACTTTTATATCATTTTTGGGACTAACCTACTAATCGGAGGCCCAGCCCGTATTGCTGTTTTTTTGCCTATTTCAGTATTTCAAAGAAAAGGAATATCAAACGGAGTCCAAACGGAATGAAACCTTCGGGAGCGTGATTTTTCGAACGAACATGATCCAGAGGACTTGGAGTGCACGTCAAGAAGCGATCGAGGTGGCCACGAGGGTGGAGGGCGCGCCCCCCTGTCTCGTGGGTCCCTCGGGCGGCCACCGACCTACTTCTTCCTCCTATATATACCCACGTACCCCGAAAACATCAGAGGCGACCACAAAAAACTATTTCCACCACCGTAACCTTCTGTATCCGCGAGATCCCATCTTGGAGCCTTCGCCGGTGCTCCGCCGGAGGGGGAGTCGACCATGGAGGGCTTCTACATCAACACCATAGCCCTTCCGATGAGTTGTGAGTAGTTTACCACAGACGTTCGGGTCCATAGTTATTAGCTAGATGGCTTCTTCTCTCTTTTTGGATCTCAATACAATGTTCTCCCCTCTCGCATGGAGATCTATTCGATGTAATATCTTTTTGCGGTGCGTTTGTCGAGATCCGATGAATTGTGGGTTTATGATCAAGTTTATCTATGAGAAATATTTGAATCTTTTCTGAATTCTTTTATGTATGATTAAGTTATCTTTGCAAGTCTCTTCGAATTATCAGTTTGGTTTGGCCTACTAGATTGATCTTTCTTGCAATGGGAGAAGTGCTTAGCTTTGGGTTCAATCTTGCGATGTCCTTTCCCAGTGACAGCAGGGGCAACAAGGCACGTATTGTATTGTTGCCATCGAGGATAAAAAGATGGGGTTTATATCATATTGCATGAGTTTATCCCTCTACATCATGTCATCTTTCTTAATGCGTTACTCTGTTCTTTATGAACTTAATACTCTAGATGCAGGCAGGAGTCGGTCGATGTGTGGAGTAATAGTAGTAGATGCAGGAAGGAGTCGGTCTACTTGTCACATACGTGATGCCTATATACATGATCATGCCTAGATAATCTCATAATTATTCGCTTTTCTATCAATTGCTCGATAGTAATTTGTTCACCCACCGTAATACTTATGCTATCTTGAGAGAAGCCACTAGTGAAACATATGGTCCCTGGGTCTATCTTCTATCATATAAGTTTGCTATTTACTTTTATTTGCATCTTTACTTTTCCAATCTATATTATAAAATACCAAAAATATATTTATCTTACCATATTATCTCTATCAGATCTCACTTTCGCAAGTGGCCGTGAAGGGATTGACAACCCCTTTATTGCGTTGGTTGCGAGTTCTTTGTTTGTTTGTGTAGGTGCGTGGGACTTTTTGGGGAGTCTCCTACTGGATTGATACCTTGGTTCTCAAAAACTGAGGGAAATACTTACGCTACTGTGCTGCATCACCCTTTCCTCTTCCAGGAAAACCAACGCAAGCTCAAGACGTAGCAAGAAGGATTTCTGGCGCCGTTGCCGGGGAGGCTGATGTCTACTACACAACCTTCTTCTTGTAGACGTTGTTGGGCCTGCAAGTGCACAGGTTTGTAGGACAGTAGCAAATTTCCCTCAAGTGGATGACCTAAGGTCTATCAATCCGTGGGAGGCGTAGGATGAAGATGGTCTCTCTCAAACAACCCTGCAACCAAATAACAAAGAGCCTCTTGTGTCCCCAACACACCCAATACAATGGTAAATTGTATAGGTGCACTAGTTCGGCGAAGAGATGGTGATACAAGTGCAATATGGATGGTAGATATAGGTTTTTGTAATATGAAAATATAAAAACAGCAAGGTAACTAATGGTAAAAGTAAGCTTAAACGGTATTGCAATGATAGGAAACAAGGCCTAAGGTTCATACTTTCACTAGTGCAAGTTCTCTCAACAATAATAAAATAATTGGATCACATAACTATCCCTCAACATGCAACAAAGAGTCACTCCAAAGCCACTAATAGCGGAGAACAAACGAAGAGATTATGGTAGGGTACGAAACCACCTCAAAGTTATTCTTTCTGATCGATCTATTCAAGAGTCCGCAGTAAAATAACACGGAGCTATTCTTTCCGTTCAATCTATCATAGAGTTCGTACTAGAATAGCACCTTAAGAGACAAATCAACCAAAACCCTAATGTCACCTAGATACTTCATTGTCACCTCAAGTATCCGTGGGCATGATTATACGATATGCATCACACAATCTCAGATTCATCTATTCAACCAACACAAAAGTACTTCAAAGAGTGCCCCAAAGTTTCTACCAGAGAGTCAAGACGAAAACGTGTGCCAACCCCTATGCATAGGTTCATGGGCGGAACCCGCAAGTTGATCACCAAAACATACATCAAGTGGATCACGTGAATATCCCATTGTCACCACAGATAAGCACGGCAAGACATACATCAAGTGTTCTCAAATCCTTAAAGACTCAATCCGGTAAGATAACTTCAAAGGGAAAACAATCCATTACAAGAGAGTAGAGGGGGAGAAACATCATAAGATCCAACTATAATAGCAAAGCTCGCGATACATCAAGATCGTGTGAAGTCGAGAACACGAGAGAGAGAGAGATCAAACACATAGCTACTGGTACATACCCTCAGCCCCGAGGGTGAACTACTCCCTCCTCGTCATGGAGAGCGCCGGGATGATGAAGATGGCCACCGGTGATGGGTTCCCCCTCCGGCAGGGTGCCGGAACGGGCTCCCGAGAGGTTTTTGGTGGCTACAGAGGCTTGCGGCGGCGGAACTGCAGATCTATCTTCTGTTTTGATGTTTTTAGGGTACGTAGGCTTATATAGGCGAAAGAAGTCGGTCGGGGGAGCCTCGAGGGGCCCACAAGAGGGTAGGGCGCGCCCAGGGGGGTGGGCGCGCCCCCCTGTCTCGTGGCTTCCTCGATGCTCCCTTTACTTCAACTCCAAGTCTCCTGGGTCATAATATTCCCAAATCATGCTGCCGAAGGTTTCATTCCGTTTGGACTCCGTTTGATATTCCTTTTCTTCGAAATACTGAAATAGGCAATAAAACAGCAATATGGGCTGGGCCTCTGGTTAGTAGGTTAGTCCCAAAAGTAATATAAAAGTGTATAATAAAGCCCATAATCATTCAAAATAGATAATAAAATAGCATGAATGCTTCATAAATTATAGATACGTTGGAGACGTATCAGCATCCCCAAGCTTAATTCCTGCTCGTGCTCGAGTAGGTAAATGATAAAGAAAGAATTTATGAAGTGTGAGTGCTAGAAGGTGCACAAGTTTGATCAATGATAATTTCAATCACCTTTTCTAGCATGATTATATGTCATAACAGTAGTTCATCTCATAAAACTTCTCACGATCAAGTAACAAGCAATTCACATGTTAAAGCATAGACCACAAACTTTCTTGAAAACTAGGAAACTTCATTCTTAGTCATCAAACAATTGCAATTCATCTTATTTTTAGGAAAAGCAAACTCCACATACTCAACTATCATATAGTCTTCTACAATTGCTAACACTCACGCAATACTAATGGTTATGGAGTTTCAATCGGACACCGAGAAAGATAGGGGCTTATAGTGTTGCTTCCCAACGTATTCACCTTTGGGTGATGTCAACAATAATAGTTCATGCTAACTTACATCCAATTGGACATATATATCAGGATCACCCCAACATAAAGTGCTTGCCAAAGGATAAAATGAAAAAGGGAAAGGTGAAGATCACCTTGACTCTTGCATAAAGTAAAAGACATAAAGTAAAAGATAGGCCCTTTGCAGAGGGAAGCAGGGATTTGCAGAGGTGCCAGAGCTCGATTTTAAAATAGAGATGAAAATAATTTTGAGAGGTATGATCTCATTGTCAACATAACAACCAAGAGTTCCCAATATCTTCCATACTACATACATTATAGGCGGTTCCCAAACATAATGGTAAAAGTTTTTACTCCCCCACCACCAACAAGCATCAATCCATGGCTTGCTCGAAACAACGAGTACCTCCAACTAACAACAGCCCTGGGGGAGTTTTGTTTAATTATATTGATTTGCTTTGATCTTTTTGGATCAGTGGACTGGGCATCCTGGTTACCAGCCCTTTCTCGTGAATGAGGAGCGGAGTCTACTCCACTTGAGAATAACCCACATAGCATGGAAGATACTTGTGACGCCCGGGTAATCAAGCTACAGTAACCCTGTAGTATGATGCCACGTCACCACGATTACAGTTGCTAATCTCGTGTTAGTTCAAAACCGATCCAAATTCAAATTCGAATTAAAGTCAAACAATAAAAGTTTTCAATTCTCAAAACTAAAATGTTATTATTGTGAAAAATAAATCTTGGATAGTATTGGTGGACAGACAACATTTTTATAAAATAATTAAGTACTCTAAAGTGATTAAAACAGCAGCAAAAACAATTAAGAGAATACCATTTTCAATTAATAAAATTCTAAACTAATTTATTTCGGGGTAAAACATTTATGGCACTGGGTGGTTCTCAAACATTAATTTAGGAGTTGTCATCATTTGTTTTAAAAAAACTAAAAATATTGTGTATCTAAAATAAAACAGAACAGAAAATTAAAAATAAAAAGAAGAAAAGAAAACAGAACAAAAAGAGGAAGGAAAAGACCCCCCCCCCCCGCTGGGCCTCGGCCCAGCTGGCCACTGGGCTAGCCAGGCCGGCCTGGTCGGCGCCCCCATAACCCCCCAAACCCTAACCGATCGCCCACTCCTTCCCCCCCGATCTGGATCGAGATCGGGGGCTCGATGCCGACGCCGCTCGGTGATGCCCCGCTGTTGCCGGCGCTCCCCGCCCCAACCACGGCCGCCCGAAGACCCCCACGTCGCTGGACCACCCCGCCGTAGATGCACGTCGCCGTCGGTCGGAGCTCCACGCTGCCCCGTCGCTGCACCACCGCCCCGACGTCGCCGGCGCCCTCGACACCACCCGTCGCTCGCCGTTCCTGGAGCCAGCTCGACGCTGCGCCTCGTCGCCCGATGCCGTCCGGAGCTGCTCCACCTTGCCAACATCGCCGGACCGCCGTCGTCCTCGTCTCCTCCTCAAGCCGCTCGCCGGAGCCGCCTCGCCTTCCTCTTCGTCGTCGACCGCGTCCCCGTCGTCCTCCTCGACACCCGCTGCCTTGGTCCCTACGCCCCGCGGTGAGGCCCAGGCCTCCATCTCCCCTTTGTCATTCACCTCGGCCACGGTCGTGCTCGCCGCGCTCACCGTGCACCCCCTACCGCGACCCCCGCACCTTGCCTCTTCCCTGACAGCGCCTCGCCATGCCCGTCGTTGCCCCAGCGGGCGCCCGCGCGGCCATAGCCACGCCGGCTCGCCTCATTGCAGTGTGCTCGGCTCCCCTTCGCGCCATTATCGTCTCGCCTCCCTAGCACGACTCTGGCGGCTCTTCCGGCCGCCAGCCCGCGCCTCCTCTCGCGCCCCCGCAAGCCTGCCGCTGCTCCCCCTCCCCTGCAGCTGGTGCCACCCGTCGCGGTGGCCACCGGCGCCCGCGTGCCCAACCGGGTGCGCCCTCGTGGCTGCGCCCGTGCGCCTGAAACCCCTGTGCCCGTTAAGGCTTGGGCCACTAGACAACGGGGTCCACCCTTAGAACGTTAAAAAACGAGAATTAAAAGAATTAAAAATAAAATTAATAATTAATTAATTAATTAGTGAATTAATTAAGTTAATTAACCCTGTTTAATTAGTCTAATTAACTAGTTAGTTTAACTAAACCGTAATTAGTTTAGTTAAATCCTAATTAACCTAATCAGAGTATGACAGGTGGGTCCCACTGGACCCATACGTCTGTTTGACCAATCAACAACTCTGTTCACTACTGACGTCATATGACGTCAGCATGCACTATTTTGGATAATGTTGAATTTAATTAATTACACAAATTCTAAAAATGCTTAAATCTTTTAAAAATTAATATAAAATAAATCGTAGCTCAGATGGAAAAACTTTATACATGAAAGTTGCTCAAAAGGACGAGATGAATCCGAATACGTAGCCCGTTCGTCCGCCACACATCCCTAACATATCGAACATGCAACTTTCCCCCTCCGGTTCATCTGTCCGGAAACGCGAAACACCGGGAATACTTTCCCGGATGTTTCCCCCCTTCGACGGTATCGCCTACTACCACGATTGGGCACCCCTAGCACCGCTTATTGCCATGTTATGTTTTGTGATGTCTTGAGTACTCCGTATTTACTATTTCTTCCCCCCTCTTCTTCTCCGGTAGACCTCGAGACCGACGCCGCTGCTACCCAGTACGACTACGGTGTTGACGACCCCTCCTTGCCAGAACAACTAGGCAAGCCCCCCCCCCTTGATCACCAGATATCGCCTATTCTTCTCTCTACTGCTTGCATTAGAGTAGTGTAGCATGTTACTGCTTTCGGTTAATCCTATTCTGCTGCATAGCCTATCATTGTTGCTACAGTTGTTACCCTTACCTGCTATCCTAATGCTTAGTATAGGATGCTAGTGTTCCATCAGTGGCCCTACACTCTTGTCCGTCTGCCATGCTATACTACTGGGCCGTGATCACTTCGGGAGGTGATCACGGGCATATGCTATATACTTTATACTGTTACATTACTTATGATACTGTTCGGAGATGGGGGCTGAAGGGGCAGGTGGCTCCATCCCGGTAGAGGTGGGCCTGGGTTCCCGATGGCCCCCGACTGTTACTTTGTGGCGGAGCGACTGGGCAGGTTGAGACCACCTAGGATAGAGGTGGGCCTGGCCCTGGTCGGCGTCTGCGGTTATTTCATAATAACACGCTTAACAAGATCTTGGTATTTGATCTGAGTTGGGTCGTTGACCTTATACGCACTAACCGCCACGTGGGACAAGATATGGGCAACCGACGTCGTGGTATCAGCCGAAGCTCTTTTTGACGTCAGCGACTGAGCAGCGCGCGCCGGATTGGAACGTAAGCCTGCTCTTGTATTAAGGGGGCTAGTTCTGCTTCCGGCCGCCCTCGCAACGTGTAGGTGTGCAATGGGCGATGGGCCCAGACCCCTGCGCGCATAGGATATAGATCGGCGTGCTGACCTCTCTGTTGAGCCTAGGTAGGGCTACGACGTGTTGATCTCCCAAGGCCGGACATGACCCAGGAAAGTGTGCCCGGCCAGAGGGATCGAGCGTGTCGGGTAATGTGGTGCACCCCTGCAGGGAAGTTTATCTATTCGAATAGCCGTGATCTTCGGTAACAGGACGACTTGGAGTTGTACCTTGACCTTATGACAACTAGAACCGGATACTTAATAAAACACACCCTTCCAAGTGCCAGATACAACCCGGTGATCGCTCTCTCACAGGTCGACGAGGAGAGGATCGTCAGGTAGGATTATGCTATGCGATGCTACTTGGAGGACTTCAATCTACTCTCTTCTACATGCTGCAAGACGGAGGCTGCCAGAAGCGTAGTCTTCGATAGGACTAGCTATCCCCGTCTTATTCTGGCATTCTGCAGTTCAGTCCACCGATATTGCCTCTTTACACATATACCCATGCATATGTAGTGTAGATCCTTGCTTGCGAGTACTTTGGATGAGTACTCACGGTTGCTTTTCTCCCTCTTTTCCCCCTTCCCATTCTACCTGGTTGTCGCAACCAGATAGTGGAGCCTAGGAGCCAGACGCCATCGTCAACGACGACCCCTACTACACCGGAGGTGCCTACTACTACGTGCAGGCCGCTGACGATGACCAAGAGTAGTTTAGGAGGATCCCAGGCAGGAGGCCTGCGCCTCTTTCGATCTGTATCCCAGTTTGTGCTAGCCATCTTATGGCAACTTCTTTAACTTATGTCTGTACTCAGATATTGTTGCTTCCGCTGACTCGTCTATGATCGAGCACTTGTATTCGAGCCCTCGAGGCCCCTGGCTTGTATTATGATGCTTGTATGACTTGTTTTATTTTTAGAGTTGTGTTGTGATATCTTCCTGTGAGTCCCTGATCTTGATCGTACACGTTTGCGTGCATGATTAGTGTATGATTGAATCAGGGGCGTCACAATACTGACAGCCCCTAGTCGCTACATGGTCGATTCGGGCATACAAAACAGATTATTATTTGAAGATTTAGAGTTTGGCACATGCAAATTTACTTGGAACGGTAGGAAAATACCGCATATAGGTATGTATGGTGGACACTCATAGCTAAAACTGGGTTTAAGGATATTTGGAAGCACAAGTAGTATCTCTACTTGGTGCAAGGAATTTGGCTAGCATGAGGGGAAAGGCAAGCTCAACATGTTTGAATGATCCATGACAATATACTTTAACTGAGATGTGAGAAAACATAACCCATTACGTTGTCTTCCTTGTCCAACATCAACTCTTTAGCATGTCATACTTAATGAGTGCTCACAATTATAAAAGATGTCTAGAATAGTATATTTATATGTGAAATCTCTCTTCCTTCAATATTCTTTCATGAATTGTTCAAATGACCAATACAATGCTCGCTAACCTTCAATGAATTTACAACCTCTACTTCTTAGATGTGAAGTCATTACTCCCCATGGGATAAGCAAATGAAACATATATAATTTCAGATTTATGACATTCAACTCATTCAACCATTTACTCATAGGATATAAGTGAAGCACACGAGTAAATGACAAACTACTCCAAAAATATAAGTGGAGATCAAATGAGTAGCTAAATAATTATGTAACTATGTTAAGACTCTCTCTCATTTAAGAATTTCATATCTTGGTATTTTAATCAAGCAGCAAGCAAAACAAAATAAAATGACATTGCAAGGATAGCACAACTCATGTGAAGAAGAAAAAACTTAGGTTCAACCGATACTAACCCATAATTGTTGAAGAAGAAAGGTGGGATGCCTAATGGGGCATCCCCAAGCTTAGATGCTTGAGACTTCTTGAAATATTATCTTGGGGTGCCTTGGGCATCCCCAAGCTTGAACTTTTGTGTCTCCTTAATCCCTCTCATATCATGGTTTCTCTTTTTATCACAAGCTTCATCCACACCAAACTCAACAAGAACTCGTGAGATAGGTTAGTATAAACCAATGCCAAACCTTATCATTTTCTACTATAAAAAATCACTAAAATTATTATTCAACATTGCATTCTAAATGCCTCTGCATATTTAATACTCCTATCCTCAAATAGAATCATTAAACAAGCAAACATATGCAAACAATAACAGCAATCTGCCAAAACAGTATAGTCTGTAAAGAATGCAAGATTCATCATACTTCCCTAACTCCAAAAATTATGAGAAAAATACTACGCTGTAGAAGATTTATCAGAGCTCATTATGCAAAAAGTTTCAACATTATATCAGTCTCTGACTTTTCTAGGGAATTTTTGCAACAGCGGTAAACTTTCTGTTTTCAAACAGCAACATGTATACTTGAAATTTTTATTGAAACTAAAGATGCAAAACATTATTCTAAATAACAGAAAGCAAATACTAACAAGATAAAATTACGCTCCAAGAAAAACACATATCATGTGGTGAATAAAATATAGCTCCAAGTAAAGTTACCGATGGACGAAGACGAAAGAGGGGATGCCATCCGGGGCATCCCCAAGCTTAGTCTCTTGGTTGTCCTTGGATATTACCTTGGGGTGCCTTGGGCATCCCCAAGATTAGGCTCTTGCCACTCCTTATTCCATAGTCCATCGAATCTTTACCCAAAACTTGAAAACTTCACAACACAAAACTCAACAGAAAACTCGTAAGCTCCGTTAGCGAAAGAAAACAAAACACCACTTCAAGGTACTGTAATGCACTCATTATTTATTTATATTAGTGTTAAGCCTACTGTATTCCAACTTCTCTATGGTTTATAAACTATTTTACTAGCCATAGAGTCATCAAAATAAGCAAACAACACACACAAAACAGAATCTGTCAAAAACAGAATAGTCTGTAGTAATCTGTAACTAACGCAAACTTCTGGAACTCCAAAAATTCTACCAAAATAGGAAGCCCTAGATAATTTTATTATTGATCTGCTGCAATTGGAAGCAGTATTTTATCATGTTCTGGTGATTTTAAACAATTGTTTTCATGAACAGAAAGTTTCTGGAATTTTCAGCAAGATCAAATAACTATCGTCCAAGAAGATCCTATAGGTCTTACTTGGCACAAACACTAATTAAAACATAAAACCACATCTAAGCAGAGGCTAGATGATTTATTTATTACTAAACAGAACCAAAAATCAAGAAACAAAAATAAAATTGGCTTGCCTCCCAACAAGCGCTATTGTTTAACGCCCCTAGCTAGGCATGATGATTTCAATGATGCTCGCATAAAAGATAAGAATTGAAACATAAAGAGAGCATCATGAAGAATATGACTAGCACATTTAATCCTAACCCACTTCCTATGCATAGGGATTTTGTGAGCAAACAACTTATGGGAACAATAATCAACTAGCATGGGAAGGGAAAACAAGCATAGCTTCAAGATTTTAAGCACATAGGGAGGAAACTTGATATTATTGCCATTCCTACAAGCATATGTTCCTCCCTCATAATAATTTTTAGTAGCATCATGAATGAATTAAACAATATAACCAGCACCTAAAGCATTCTTTTCATGAACTACAAGCATAGAAAATTTACTACTCTCCACATAAGCAAAATTCTTCTCATTCGGAATAGTGGGAGTATCATAAGAGACTTGAACACTAAAAATTGTTTCCACGTTAAAAGAGTAATGTTCAGAAAAAGGGTAATCATGATCATGATAAGTTTTATAAATATAATCATCACTACTTTTTATAGCATAAGTTTCATCACAATAATCATCATAAGTAGCAACTTCGTTCTCATCATAATCGATTGAAACCTCTTCCAAGATAGTGGAATCATCACTAAATAAAGTTGACACTCTTCCAAATCCACTTTCATATTCATCACAATAAAATTCAACAGCCTCCAAAATAGTGGGATCACTACTTCCTAAAGTTGACACTCTTCCAAACCCACTTTCATCAATATAGTCATCATAGGTAAGAGGCATGCTATCATCATAACAACTTTGCATATCAAAACTTGGGAGGCAAAAAATATCATCTTCATTAAACGTAGCATCCCCAAGCTTGGGACAAACATTAGTTTCAGCAAATTTATTCTCAAATATTTCATCCTCATCAAACATAGCTTCCCCAAGCTTGGGCCCTTTCATATCATAAGTATAATCACTCTCATCATTAAAAATATTGATAGCACCAATAGTATAGCAATTATCATCATCACAATGAGTAGGAGGAGCAACATCATTTGGGAGGGATACCTTTCTACCTTTGTTGCTCCTTCTTTTCTTATTCTTCTTCACATTATGTATGGGTTCAACCTTCCTCTTTGAGCTCCTTATTGACGAGATTGGTTGAATAGAAAGCTCCTCCTCGTTACCTGATTCATCATAAGAAATAGTAGGAGGCTATTGGGAAGCCTCTTCCCTTTCATTAGTATTCTCATCATCTTCTATTTGCTTTCTTTTCTTTAGGTAATTGGCAATATAAGGATTTTCAATGCAATTCTCCGCACAAAACATATAAATATCCTCTAGATCAAAATCAAGAAATCTATCAAGATTAAATTTTGGAATACCCTCAGTTATACGTTTCATATCTTCATACCCCAAAAGAAGACTAAGCTCTTATGATGCCCAAGGGTAATCAAGTTATCACAATTTTTGGACACGATTCGATCATGAAACAATTTGCATTGGAGATTTAAATGACCACGTTCATTGCAAAGTTCACAAGGGGCACGAAAAATATTGAATCTTTTAGCACACTCATCAAGACTTTCTTGCAAACCTTTAGATTTTAAATACTTATGCCTCTTGCAATATCTATTTTCTCTATTTGGTGTGTCCATGCAAACCCATTCTACTCCACAAAAATCAACATGCTTATAAGAGAAATTTTCATCATAACTAGTGCAATCATCATTAGTACTATGGATATTCAAAGAGTTCATACTAACAACATTGCAATCATGATCATCATTCAAAGATTTAGTATCAAACATTTTATAGACTTCTTCTTCTAGCACTTGAGCACAATTTTCCTTTTCATCATACTTACGAAAGATATTAAAAAGATGAAGCGTATGAGACAAACTCAATTCCATATTTTTGGTAGTTTTCTTTTATAAACTAAACTAGTGATAAAATAACAAACAAAAAGATTCGATTGCAAGATCTAAAGATATACCTTCAAGCACTCACCTCCCCGGCAACGGCGCCAGAAAAGAGCTTGATGTCTACTACACAACCTTCTTCTTGTAGACGTTGTTGGGCCTGCAAGTGCACAGGTTCGTAGGACAGTAGCAAATTTCCCTCAAGTGGATGACCTAAGGTTTATCAATCCGTGGGAGGCGTAGGATGAAGATGGTCTCTCTCAAACAACCCTGCAACCAAATAACAAAGAGTCTCTTGTGTCCCCAACACACCCAATACAATGGTAAATTGTATAGGTGCACTAGTTCGGCGAAGAGATGGTGATACAAGTGCAATATGGATGGTAGATATAGGTTTTTGTAATATGAAAATATAAAAACAGCAAGGTAACTAATGGTAAAAGCAAGCGTAAACTGTATTGCAATGATAGGAAACAAGGCCTAAGGTTCGTACTTTCACTAGTGCAAGTTCTCTCAACAATTATAACATAATTGGATCACATAACTATCCCTCAACATGCAACAAAGAGTCACCCCAAAGCCACTAATAGCGGAGAACAAACGAAGAGATTATGGTAGGGTACGAAACCACCTCAAAGTTATTCTTTCTGATCGATCTATTCAAGAGTCCGTAGTAAAATAACACGAAGCTATTCTTTCCATTCAATCTATCATAGAGTTCGTACTAGAATAGCACCTTAAGACACAAATCAACCAAAACCCTAATGTCACCTAGATACTCCATTGTCACCTCAAGTATCCGTGGGCATGATTATACGATATGCATCACACAATCTCAGATTCATCTATTCAACCAACACAATAGTACTTCAAAGAGTGCCCCAAAGTTTCTACCGGAGAGTCAAGACGAAAACATGTGCCAACCCCTATGCATAGGTTCATGGGCGGAACCCGCAAGTTGATCACCAAAACATATATCAAGTGGATCACGTGAATATCCCATTGTCACCACAGATAAGCACGGCAAGACATACATCAAGTGTTCTCAAATCCTTAAAGACTCAATCCGATAAGATAACTTCAAAGGGAAAACTCAATCCATTAAAAGAGAGTAGAGGGGGAGAAACATCATAAGATCCAACTATAATAACAAAGCTCGCGATACATCAAGATCGTGTGAAGTCGAGAACACGAGAGAGAGAGAGATCAAACACATAGCTACTGGTACATACCCTCAGCCCCGAGGGTGAACTACTCCCTCCTCATCATGGAGAGCGCCGGGATGAAGAAGATGGCCACCGGTGATGGGTTCCCCCTCTGGCAGGGTGCCGGAACGGGCTCCCGAGAGGTTTTTGGTGGCTACAGAGGCTTGCGGCGGCGGAACTCCAGATCTATCTTCTGTTTTGATGTTTTTAGGGTACGTAGGCTTATATAGGCGAAAGAAGTCGGTCGGGGGAGCCTCGAGGGGCCCACGAGAGGGTAGGGCGCGCCTAGGGAGGTGGGCGCGCCCCCCTGTCTCGTGGCTTCCTCGATGCTCCCTTTACTTCAACTCCAAGTCTCCTGGGTCATAATATTCCCAAAAATCACGCTGCCGAAGGTTTCATTCCGTTTGGACTCCGTTTGATATTCCTTTTCTTCGAAATACTGAAACAGGCAATAAAACAGCAATATGGGCTGGGCCTCCGGTTAGTAGGTTAGTCCCAAAAGTAATATAAAAGTGTATAATAAAGCCCATAATCATTCAAAACAGATAATAAAATAGCATGAATGCTTCATAAATTATAGATACGTTGGAGACGTATCAGAGGCTTCCATCAAGTCAAGACATACCAAGTACCCATCACAAACTCATCTCCCTCGCATTTACATTATTTGCCATTTGCCTCTCGTTTTCCTCTCCCCAACTTCACCCTTGCCGTTTTATTCGCCCTCTCTTTCCCAATCTCCTCTCTTTTTCGCTTGCCTTTTTGTTTGCTTGTGTGTTGGATTGCTTGTCGCCATGGCGCAAGATAATACCAAGTTGTGTGATTTTTCCAATACCAATAATAATGATTTCCTTAGCACTCCAATTGCTCCTCTTAATGGCGCTGAATCTTGTGAAATCAATACTGCTTTGCTGAATCTTGTTATGAAAGAACAATTCTCTGGCCTTCCTAGTGAAGATGCCGCTACCCATCTAAACAACTTTGTTGATTTGTGTGAGATGCAAAAGAAAAAAAGATACGGATAATGATATTGTTAAATTGAAGCTATTCCCGTTTTCACTTAGAGATCGCGCTAAAGTTTGGTTTTCGTCTTTGCCTAAGAATAGTATTGATTCATGGAATAAGTGCAAAGATGCTTTTATCTCTAAGTATTTTCCTCCCGCTAAGATCATCTCTCTTAGGAACGATATTATGAATTTTAAACAAGTTGATCATGAGCATTTTGCCCAATCTTGGGAAAGAATGAAATTGATGATTCGCAATTGCCCTACTCATGGTTTGAATTTATGGATGATCATACAAAATGTTTATGCCGGCTTGAATTTTGCTTCTAGAAATCTTTTAGATTCGGCCGCGGGAGGCACGTTTATGGAAATCACTTTAGGAGAAGCTACCTAACTCCTTGATAATGTTATGGCTAATTATTCTCAATGGCACACCGAAAGATCTACTAGTAAAAAAGTGCATGCTATAGAAGAAATTAATGTTTTGAGTGGAAAGATGGATGAACTTATGAAATTGTTTGCTACTAAGAGTGTTTCTATTGATCCCAATGATATGCCTTTGTCTACTTTGATTGAGAATAATAATGAATCTATGGATGTGAATTTTGTTGGTAGGAATAATTTTGGTAACAATGCTTATAGAGGAAATTTTAATCCTAGACCGTTCCCTGGTAATTCCTCTAATAATTATGGAAATTCCTACAATAATTCTTATGGTAATTTTAATAAGATACCCTCTGATTTTGAGAATAGCGTGAAAGAATTTATGATCTCCCAAAAGAATTTTAATGCCTTGTTTGAAGAAAAATTGCTTAAAGTTGATGATTTGGCTAGGAACGTTGATAGACTTTCGCTTGATGTTGATTCTTTGAAACTTAGATCTACCCCTCCTAAGCTTGATATAAATGAGTCCCTCAAGGCTATGAGGATTTCCATTGATGAGTGCAAAAAAGAACCGCTAGATTGCGTGCTAAGAAAGATTGCTTTATAAAGGCATGTTCTTCTAGTTTTCATGATAATAATGATGAAGATCTAAAAGTTATTGATGCGTCCCCTATTAAATCTTTGTTTTGCAATATGAATCTTGATAATGATGGGACTGCATATGATCCACCTTTGCCTAGAAGGCGTTCCAAAAATTCGGAGTTTTCAGATCTTGATGCAAAAATTGGTAAAAGTGAGATTGAAGATATTAAAACTCTAGATAATAACTTTACTATTGCGGATTTCAAGGAATTTAATTATGATAATTGTTCTTTAAAAGATTGTATTTCCTTGTTGCAATCCGTTGTGAATTCTCCTCATGCTTATAGTCAAAATAAAGCTTTTACCAAACATATTGTTGATGCCTTGATGCAAACTTATGATGAAAAACTTAATTTGGAAGTTTCTATACCTAGAAAACTTTATGATGAGTGGGAACCTACTATAAAGATTAAAATTAAAGATCATGAGTGTTATGCTTTGTGTGATTTGGGTGCTAGTGTTTCCACGATTCCGAAAACTTTCTGTGATATTCTAGGTTTCCAAGATCTTGATGATTGCTCTTTTTTTTGCACCTTGCGGATTCCACTATTAAAAAGCCTATGGGAAGAATCAATGATGTTCTTATTGTTGCAAATAGGAATTTGGTGCCCGTGGATTTTATCGTTCTTGATATAGATTGCAATATTTCTTGTCCTATTATTCTTGGTAGACCTTTCCTTAGAACGATTGGTGCAATTATTGATATGAAGGAAGGGAATATTAGATTCCAATTTCCATGAAGAAAAGGCATGGAACACTTTCCAAGAAAGAAAATCAAATTACCTTATGAATCTATCATGCGAGCTAGTTATGAATTGAGTGCCAAAGATGGCACTACTTAGATCTATCCTCGTTTTTATGCCTAGCTAGGGGCGTTAAACGATAGCGCTAGTTGGGAGGCAACCCAATTTTTTCTTTGTGTTTTTTGTTTTTGGTTCTGTTTACTAATAAATCTATCATCTACCTTCTGTTTAGATGTGTTTTTATGTTTTAGTTAGTGTTTGTGCCAAGTAGAACCTATAGGATTTTCTTGGATGATAACTATTTGATCTTGCTGAAAATTCCAGAAACTTTCTGTTCACGAAAACAATTGTTTAAAATCACCAGAACGTGATAAAATACTGATTCAAATTGCAGTGGATCAAGAAAGAAATTATCTAGGTCGTACTATTTTGGTAGAATTTTTTGAGTTCCAGAAGTTTGGGTTAGTTACATATTACTACAGACTATTCTGTTTTTGACAGATTCTGTTTTCCGTGTGTTGTTTGCTTATTTTGATGCATCTATGGCTAGTAAAATAGTTTATAAACCATAGAGAAGTTGTAATACAGTAGGTTTAACACCAATATAAATAAATAATGAGGTCATTACAGTACCTTGAAGTAGTGTTTTGCTTTCTTTCGCTAACGGAGCTTACGAGATTTCTGTTGAGTTTTGTGTTGTGAAGTTTTCAAGTTTTGGGTAAAGATTTGATGAACTATGGAATAAGGAGTGGCAAGATCCTAAGCTTGGAGATGCCCAAGGCACCCCAAGATATTCAATAATAGTAAAACTCCTAAGCTTGGGGATGCCCCGGTAAGGCATCCCCTCTTTCGTCTTCGTTTATCGGTAACTTTACTTGGAGCTATATTTTTATTCACCACATGATATGTGTTTTGCTTGGAGCGTCTTGTATGATATTAGTCTTTGCTTTTTAGTTTACCACAATCATCCTTGATGTACACACCTTTTGGTAGAAGCCCACTTGATTAGAATTTATTAGAATACTCTATGAGCTTCACTTATATCTTTTGAGCTGAATAGTTTTTTCTCTAGTGCTTCACTTATATTTTGTAGAGCATGGTGGTGGCTTAATTTTGTATAAATTGTTGATCTCTCATGATTCACCTATATTGTTTTGAGAGTCTCTTAGAAGAGCATGGTATTTGCTGTGGTTATAAAATTGGCCCTAGAATGATGGGCATCCAAGTTGGGTATAATAAAAACTATCATAGAAAGTGAATTGGATGCTATGATCAATTTGATACTTGATAATTGTTTTGAGATATGGAGGTAGTGATATTAGATTCATGCTAGTTGGGTGATTATGAATTTAAAGAATACTTGTGTTGAAGTTTGTGATTCCCTTAGCATGCACGTATGGTGAACCGCTTTGTGATGAAGTCGGAGCATAATTTATTTATTGATTGTCTTCCTTATGAGTGGCGGTCGGGGACGAGCGATGGTCTTTTCCTACCAATCTATCACCCTAGGAGCATGCGCATAATACTTTGTTTTTTATATGACTTGTAGATTTTTTTGCAATAAGTATATGAGTTCTTTTGACTAGTGTTGAGTCCATGGATTATACACACTCTCACCCTTCCACCATTGCTAGCCTCTCTTGTGCCGTGCAACTTTCGCCGGTATCATACACCCACCATATACCTTCCTCAAAACAGCCACCATACCTACCTATTATGGCATTTCCATAGCCATTCCGAGACATATTGCCATGCAACTTTCCACCGTTCCGTTTATATGGCACGTATCATCATTGTCATATTGCTCTTTGCATGATCATGTAGTTGGCATCGTATTTGTGGCAAAGCCACCTCCATATTTTCATACATGTCACTCTTGATTCATTGCATATCCCGGTACACCGCCGGAGGCATTCATATAGAGTCATATCTTGTTCTAAGTATTGAGTTGTAAATAAATAAAAGTGTGATGATCTTCATTATTAGAGCATTGTCCCAGTGAGGAACGGATGATGGAGACTATGATTCCCCCACAAGTCGGGATGAGACTCTGGACTTTAAAAATAAATAAAAGAGGCCAAGGAAGCCCACCAAAAAAAAATTGAGAGAAAAGAGAGAAGGGACAATGCTAGTATCCTTTTTACCACGCTTGTGCTTCAAAGTAGCACCATGATCTTCATGATAGAGAGTCTCCTATGTTATCACTTTCATATACTAGTGGGAATTTTGATTATAGAACTTGGCTTGTATATTCCAATGATGGGCTTCCTCAAAATGCCCTAGGTCTTCGTGAGCAAGCGACTTGGATGCACACCCACTTAATTTCTTTTGTTGAGCTTTCATACATTTATAGCTCTAGTGCATCCGTTGCATGGCAATCCCTACTCACTCACATTGATATCTATTAATGGGCATCTCCATAGCCCGTTGATACGCCTAGTTGATGTGAGACTATCTTCTTTTTTGTCTTCTCCACAACCACCATTCTATTCCACATAAAGTGCTATGTCCATGGCTCACGCTCATGTATTGCGTGAAAGATTGAAAAAGTTTGAGATTACTAAAGTATGAAACAATTGCTTGGCTTGTCATCGGGGTTGTGCATGATTAAATACTTTGTGTGATGAAGATAGAGCTTAGCCAGACTATATGATTTTGTAGGGATAACTTTCTTTAGCGATGCTATTTTGAGAAGACATGATTACTTTAATTAGTATGCTTGAAGTATTACCATTTCTAATGTCAATATGAACTTTTATTCTGAATCATTTGAATATGAATATTCATGCCACAATAAAGAACATTACATTGAGAATTATGCTAGGTAGCATTCCACATCAAAAATTCTGTTTTTATCATTTACCTACTCGAGGACGAGCAAGAATTATGCTTGGGGATGCTTGATATGTCTCCAACGTATCTATAATTTTTGATTGTTCCATGCTATTATATTACCTATTTTGGATATTTATGGGCTTTACTTTACACTTCTATATCATTTTTGGGACTAACCTACTAATCAGAGGCCCAACCCGTATTGCTGTTTTTTTGCCTATTTCAGTATTTCGAATTAAAGGAATATCAAACGGAGTCCAAACGGAATGAAACCTTCGGGAGCGTGATTTTTGGAACGAACATGATCCAGAGGACTTGGAGTGCACGTAAAGAAGCGATCAAGGCGGCCACGAGGGTGGAGGGCGCGCCCTTCCCTGGTGGGCGCGTCCCCTGTCTCGTGGGCCCCTCGGGCGGCCACCGACCTACTTCTTCCTGCTATATATACCCACGCACCCCGAAAACATCAGAGGCGACCATGAAAAACTATTTCCACCACCGTAACCTTCTGTATCCGCGAGATCCCATCTTGGAGCCTTCGCCGGCGCTCCGCCGGAGGGGGTATCGACCATGGAGGGCTTCTACATCAACACCATAGCCCTTCCGATGAGTTGTGAGTAGCTTACCACAGACCTTCGGGTCCATAGTTATTAGCTAGATGGCTTATTCTCTCTTTTTGGATCTCAATACAATGTTCGCCCCCTCTCTCGTGGAGATCTATTCGATGTAATCTCTTTTTGCGGTGTGTTTGTCGAGATCCGATGAATTGTGGGTTTATGATCAAGTTTATCTATGAGAAATATTTGAATCTTTTCTGAATTCTTTTATGTATGATTAAGTTATCTTTGCAAGTCTCTTTTAATTATCAGTTTGGTTTGGCCTACTAGATTGATCTTTCTTGCAATGGGAGAAGTGTTTAGGTTTGGGTTCAATCTTGCGGTGTCCTTTCCCAGTGACAGCAGGGGAAGCAAGGCACGTATTGTATTGTTGCCATCGAGGATAAAAAGATGGGGTTTATATCATATTGCATGAGTTTATCCCTCTACATCATGTTATCTTTCTTAATGCGTTACTCTGTTCTTTATGAACTTAATACTCTAGATGCAGGCAGGAGTCGGTCAATGTGTGGAGTAATAGTAGTAGATGCAGGCAGGAGTCGGTCTACTTGTCACGGACCTGATGCGTATATACATGATCATGGCTAGATAATCTCATAATTATTCGCTTTTCTATCAATTGCTCGGCAGTAATTTGTTCACCCACTGTAATACTTATGCGATCTTGAGAGAAGCCACTAGTGAAACCTATGGCCCCGGGGTCTATCGTCTATCATATAAGTTTGCTATTTACTTTTATTTGCATCTTTATTTTTCCAATCTATATTATAAAATACCAAAAATATATTTATCTTATCATATTATCTCTATCAGATCTCACTTTCGCAAGTGGCCGTGAAGGGATTGACAACCCCTCTATTGCGTTGGTTGTGAGTTCTTTGTTTGTTTGTGTAGGTGCGTGGGACTTTTTGGGGAGTCTCCTACTGGATTGATACCTTGGTTCTCAAAAAATGAGGGAAATACTTACGCTACTGTGCTGCATCACCCTTTGCTCTTCAAGGAAAACCAACGCAAGCTCAAGACGTAGCACCAGCACATGGACAAGGCATAAAACCATCCGCCCGCTTGTTTGCATGAGCCGCAATCAGAAAAGTATGCACGCAATCAACGAACTGGGGAGAGCATCAGTCATCGTACATCCATAGCCGGCGCATCTTGATTACACACCACCGAATAGACCAAATTAATACAAGTTCATACATAAAGTGGCACGAACCGGTACTAAAGGTGCTGGACGGGCCCCAGTCTGACAACATCCTGCCACCACTCTCTTTAGTACCGGTTCGTGGCACGAACCGGTGCTAAAGGTTCGCCACGTACCGGTACTACTGAGAGCGGCCTGCCTAGCCATTGGAACCAGCAATAATGGTCACATTAGTGCCGGCTCAATTTCAAACCGGGACTAATGAGCTGCACATTAGACCCTTTTTCTACTAGTGTGAGTTCGTGTGCGATCGGGTGACCCACAGAAACCCAATCATTTCCGTAGGTATGTACATCCCACATGGTGAATCCCAGAAAACATTTCCGTAGGTATGTACATCCCACACGGTGAATCCCAGAAAAAATTCCGTAGGTATGTATATCACACACAGTCAATCCAAGGAATACGTTTCCGTTCTTATGTACATCCCACACGGTCAATCCAGGGGAAACGTTTTCGTTCGTATGTACATCCCACACAGGTTTATGTATAGGCTCGTGTGTGATACGTGTAACTATCACACACGCTCTGCCTTGGTTAACCGTTTGCTTTTATCAACTACATCACACACGATTTGATGAAGAAAACTGTGTGGCATTGGGCTATCCATCACAAGCGTTTTAACTGCTAGAACCGTTTGCAAAGTTCCATGACCCAATTAGCAGGTTTATTAGTTTACAATTAATAATTCCAGTATTACGCAAATTCACATTTCATATCGAGCAGATGTTTGCCAATTTCATATCAGGCACATAGATATATTTTAACATCATAGTATGATAGCTACCAGAAAATAGCAAAGTACAACATATAGATAGTTCAACTTCATAAGAACAATATTAGAACAATATATTCATTTCCCTAATCGAGATCATCCAGGCTCTCCTTATCCACCTCTGCTTTCAGTTCAATAAGGACCTGTTTTGCACTGGCGAACTGGGAAAGTGTCTCCTCCTTCGCCAACACCATCTTAGCAAAGTATGATTTAAAAAATCTGAGCACCTTCTCCACCTTCCTCTTTTTATCCTACATCTTCAAATATTCTTCAGCGTTGACAACACTATCTCTAAGCCTACCTCTGTTCTCTTCCTTATACATGCTCCAGAGCTTTGCTAGGCACATCTTCAAAGACTGTGGCCACTCTTGATCAACCCACTCCAAGTAAGAACACTTCCGTTCATCCTATAATATTTAAAACTGGATCACTAACAATTGTAGGGAAAATGGATTTATAGCAACATAGAAAATCACCAATACTTATTTTGAAAAACTGAAGAAACAGGTTAATTATGACATATCTTTTCAAAAAAATTAATGTGCAAATGAATTAATTGCTACTGACACAACAACCAAATTCTGAAACATCAGAAGCTATAATTAACTACAACAACGCTACAAGTTCTTACTCATGTACTATAAATAACAAATTGAACACTTTAAGAGGAAGGTAAATATAGCTGCAACTGCATAGCGACAGAGTTTGGATGACAGCAAATTGATACTAACAGGTGTGTACATGCACAAATTTAGTAACACAGAACTAATAGCACTAAGGCGTCCACTATGTATGCCAAAATCGGTGTAAAGACAACTGTTGCTACATCTCGCAGCGGTGCCCTGCACTGGCGAGCCGATGCAGCGGAAAAAAATTAGGGACCCAAACTCCGGAGCACCTAGTTGCTCCGACGCCCAGTTCCTTCGTGGCATAAAGATTTATGATGTCTACTACACAAGCTTCTTCTTGTAGACGTTGTTGGGCCTCCAAGTGCAGAGGTTTGTAGGACAGTAGCAAATTTCCCTCAAGTGGATGACCTAAGGTTTATCAATCCGTGGGAGGCGTAGGATGAAGATGGTCTCTCTCAAACAACCCTGCAACCAAATAACAAAGAGTCTCTTGTGTCCCCAACACACCCAATACAATGGTAAATTGTATAGGTGCACTAGTTCGGCGAAGAGATGGTGATACAAGGGCAATATGGATGGTAGATATGGTATTTGTAATCTGAAAATATAAAAACAACAAGGTAACTAATGATAAAAGTGAGCACAAACGATATTGCAATGCTAGGAAACAAGGCCTAGGGTTCATACTTTCACTAGTGCAAGTTCTCTCAACAATAATAACATAATTGGATCATATAACTATCCCTCAACATGCAACAAAGAGTCACTCCAAAGTCACTAATAGCGGAGAACAAACGAAGAGATTATTGTAGGGTACGAAACCACCTCAAAGTTATCCTTTCTGATCGATCTATTCAAGAGTCCGTAGTAAAATAACACGAAGCTATTCTTTCCGTTCGATCTATCATAGAGTTTGTACTAGAATAACACCTTAAGACACAAATCAACCAAAACCCTAATGTCACCTAGATACTCCAATGTCACCTCATGTATCCGTGGGCATGATTATACGATATGCATCACACGATCTCGGATTCATCTATTCAACTGATACGTCTCCATCGTATCTACTTTTCCAAACACATTTGCCCTTGTTTTGGAGTCTAACTTGCATGATTTGAATGGAACTAACCCGGACTAACGTTGTTTCAAGTAGAACTGCCATGGTGTTATTTTTGTGCAGAAATAGAAGTTCTCGGAATGACCTGAAAATCCACGGAGCAACTTTTTGGAATTAATAAAAAATACTGGCAAAAGAATCAGCACCAGGGGGCCCACATCCTGTCCACGAGGGTGGGGGCGCCCCCCCCTTAGGGCGCGCCCCCTTCCTCGTGGGCCCCCTGGACCTCCACCGACCTCAACTCCAACTCCATATATTCACGTTCGGGGAGAAAAATCAGAGAGAAAGATTCATCTTGTTTTACGATACGGAGCCGCCGCCAAGCCCTAATCTCTCTCGGGGGGCTGATCTGGAGTCCATTCGGGGCTCCAGAGAGGAGGATTCGTCGCTGTCGTCATCATCAACCATCCTCCATCACCAATTTCATGATGCTCACCGCCGTGCATGAGTAATTCCATCGTAGGCTTGTTGGACGGTGATGGGTTGGATGAGATTTACCATGTAATCAAGTTAGTTTTGTTAGGGTTTGATCCCTAGTATCCACTATGTTTTGAGATTGATGTTGCTATGACTTTGCTATGCTTAATGCTTGTCACTAGGGCCCGAGTGCCATGATTTCAGATCTGAACCTATTATGTTTTCATGAATATGTGTGACTTCTTGATCCTATCTTGCAAGTCTATAGTCACCTATTATGTGTTGTGATCCGTTAACCCCGAAGTGACAATAATCGAGATACTTACCGGTGGTGACCGTAGTTTGAGGAGTTCATGTATTCACTAAGTGGTAATGCTTTGGTTCGGTACTCTATTAAAAAGAGGCCTTAATATCTTTTAGTTTGCAATAGGACCCCGCTGCCACGGGAGGGTAGGACAAAAGATGTCATGCAAGTTCTTTTCCATAAGCACGTATGACTATATTCGGAATACATGCCTACATTACATTGATGAACTGGAGCTAGTTTTGTGTCACCCTATTACATGAGGAATCGCATCCGACATAATTATCCATCACTCACGCAATGCCTACGAGCTTTTCACATATTGCTCTTTGCTTAGTTACTTTACCATTGCCACTGTTACAATTACTACAAAACTGCTACTGATACTTTTGCCACTGTTACCGTTACTTCCATACTACTTTGCTACTAAATACTTTGCTGCAGATATTAAGTTATCCAGGTGTGGTTGAATTGACAACTCAACTGCTAATACTTGAGAATATTCTTTGGCTCCCCTTGTGTCGAATCAATAAATTTGGGTTGAATACTTTACCCTCGAAAACTGTTGCGATCCCCTATACTTGTGGGTTATCAAGACTATTTTCTGGTGCCGTTGCCGGGGAGCATAGCGCTATTCTTTGAGTCACTTGGGATTTATATCTGCTGGTCACTATGAGGAACTTGAAAGACGAAAGAACTAAGATTTATCCCTCAACTACGAGGGGAGGTAAGGAACTGCCATCTAGCTCTGCACTTGATTCTCCTTCTGTTATGAGTAAACTTGCGACACCTAAACCTGCTTCTGCTATGAATTCTGATATGTTGCGTGTTATTAATGATGCCACTTCTATTATGCATGATACTTATGATGAAACTACTTCTATGCTTGGTACTACTGTGCCATTGGGTGAATCTCTTGATGAACAACTTGCTAGGGCTAGAGAGAATGAAACTATTGAAACTGATATTATTGAAGATAGTGATGATGAAGGTTCTCCCCCTAAATATGAATTGCCTGTTGTTCCTGAGGGTTATGTTATGGATGAAGAAACTGCTAGAGATTTTCTTGCTTGCAATGATAGATCTGATCTTAAGAAGTTATTAGCTAAGCTGAAACAGAAAACTTTGAATGCTAGAATGAAATACGACCCTGCTTTTGCTACTTCACCTATCTTTGTTACTGATAAGGATTATGATTTCTCTGTTGATCCTGAGATAATTACTTTGGTTGAATCTGATCCTTTTTATGGCTATGAATCTGAAACTGTTGTGGCACATCTTACTAAATTGAATGATATAGCCACCCTATTCACGAATGATGAGAAATCTCGCTACTACTATATCCTTAAGATATTTCCGTTCTCATTAAAGGGTGATGCTAAAATTTGGTTTAATTCTCTTGATCCTGGTTGTGTGCGTAGTCCCCAGGATATGATTTATTACTTCTCTGCTAAATATTTCCCTGCTCATAAGAAACAAGTTGCTTTAAGGGAAATATATAATTTTGTGCAAATTGAAGAAGAGAGTCTCCCACAAGCTTGGGGGAGGCTTCTCCGATTAATTAACGCTTTGCCTGATCATCCTCTTAAGAAAAATGAAATACTTGATATCTTTTATAATGGACTAACCGATGCTTCCAAACCATTTGGATAGTTGTGCTGGTTGTGTTTTCAGGGAAAGAACAGTCGATCAAGCTGAAATGCTATTGAATAATATGTTGACTAATGAAAATAATTGGACACTTCCTGAGCCAATTCCTAAGCCAACTCCTAAACCAACTCCGAAGAAAAGGGGTGTTCTATTTCTCAGTCCTGAAGATATGCAAGAGGCAAAGAAATCTATGAAATAAAAAGGTATTAAAGCTGAAGATGTTAAGAATTTACCTCCTGTCGAAGAAATACATGGTCTTAATATACCACCTATTGAAGAAATACATGGTCTTGATAACCCGACACAGGTAGTAAAGGTAAATTCTCTCTATAGATATGATAAAGTTGAAATCCCGTCTACTAAGTTTGCGAGCCAATGCTTAGATGAATTTGATGACTTTATGGCTAGACAAGAAAATTTCAATGCTTATGTTGGTAGACAATTGAATAGTAATGCTTATATGATTGGACACTTGAGTGATTATATATCTAGAGTTAAAGGTGAACTTAAACTCATTAGTAAACATGCTTCTATGGTTACCACTCAAGTAGAACAAGTGCTTAAAGCTCAAAATGAATTGCTCGATGAATTAAATAATAAACACGACTTTGCTGTTAGAGTAGCAACTAGAATGGGTAGAATGACTCAGGAACTTTTGTAACCTGAGGGCTACCCTAAGAGAATTGAGCAAGATTCTCAGAGAAATAATGTTGATGCACCTAGTCCTTCTAAGAGGAAGAAAAAGAAAAATGATAGGACTTTGCATGCTTCTAGTAAACCTGTTGTAGACACACCTGAGAATCCCAATGATATTTCTATTTCCGATGCTAAAACACAATCTGGTGATGAACATGAACCTAGTGATAATGTTAATGATAATGTTCATGTTGATGCTCAACCTAGCAATAACAATGATGTTGAGGTTGAACCTGCTGTTGATCTTGATAACCCACAATCAAAGAATCAACGTTATGATAAGAGAGACTTTGCTGCTAGGAAGCACGGTAAAGAAAGAGAACCATGGGTTCTGAATCCCATGCCCTTTCCTACTAAACCATCCAAGAAAAAGGATGACGAGGATTTTGAGCGCTTTGCTGAAATGATTAGACCTATCTTTTTGCGTATGCGTTTGACTGATGTGCTTAAAGTGAATCCTTATGCTAAATACATGAAAGATATTATTACAAATAAAAGAAAGATACCGGAAGCTGAAATTTCCACCATGCTTGCTAATTATACTTTTAAGGGTGGAATACCTAAGAAACTTGGAGATCCAGGAGTACCAACTATACCATGCTCCATTAAAAGAAACTATGTTAAAACTACTTTATGTGATCTTGGGGCCGGTGTTAGTGTTATGCCTCTCTCTTTATACCGTAGTCTTGAATTGAATAAGTTGACACCTACTAAAATATCTTTGCAAATGGCCGATAAATCCACTGCTATACCTGTCAGTATTTGTGAGGATGTGCCTGTTGTGGTTGCAAACGTTACTATCTTAACAGACTTTGTTATTCTTGATATTCCCGAGGATGATAGTATGTCGATTATCCTTGGTAGACCCTTTTTGAATACTGCAGGGGCTGTTATTGATTGCAACAAAGGCAATTTCACTTTTCATGTTAATGGTAATGAGCACACGGTACACTTTCCGAGGAAACAACTGATACGTCTCCAACGTATCTATAATTTTTGATTGTTCCATGCTATTATATGACTTGTTTCGGATGTTTATGGGATTTACTTTACACTTTGATATCATTTTTGGGACTAACGTACTAACCAGAGGCACAGCCCGTATTGCTGTCTTTTTGCCTATTTCAGTATTTCGAAGAAAAGGAATATCAAACGGAGTCCAAACAGAATGAAACCTTCGGGAGCGATCTTTTTGGAACAAACGTGATCCAGAGGACTTGGAGTGCAAGTCAAGAAGCAATCGAGGCGGCCACGAGGGTGGAGGGCGCACCCTTCCCTACTGGGCGCGCCCCCCTATCTCGTGGGCCCCTCGGGCGTCCACCGACCTACTTCTTCTTCCTATATATACCCATGTACCCCGAAAACATCAGAAGCGCCCACGAAAAACTATTTCCACCGCCGTAACCTTCTGTATCCGCGAGATCCCATTTTGGAGCCTTCGTCGGCGCTCCGCCGGAGGGGGAATCGATCACAGAGGGCTTCTACATCAACACCATAGCCCTTTCGATGAGTTGTGAGTAGTTTACCGCAGACCTTCGGGTCCATAGTTATTAGCTAGATGGCTTCTTCTCTCTCTTTGGACCTCAATACAAAGTTCTCCTCGATCTTCTTGGAGATCTATTCGATGTAACTCTTTTTGCGGTGTGTTTGTTAAGATCCGATGAATTGTGAGTTTATGATCAAGTTTATCTATGAGAAATATTTGAATCTCCTCTGAATTCTTTTATGTGTGATTAAGTTATCTTTGCAAGTCTCTTCGAATTATCAGTTTGGTTTGGCCTACTAGATTGATCTTTCTTGCAATGGGAGAAGTGCTTAGCTTTGGGTTCAATCTTGCGGTGTCCTTTCCCAGTGACAGCAGGGGCAGCAAGGCACGTATTGTATTGTTGCCATCGAGTATAAAAAGATGGGGTTTATATCATATTGCATGAGTTTATCCCTCTACATCATGGCATCTTTCTTAATGCGTTACTCTGTTCTTTATAGACTTAATACTCTAGATGCATGCTGATAGCGGTCGATGTGTGGAGTAATAGTAGTAGATGCAGGCAGGAGTCGGTCTACTTGTCCCGGACGTGATGCCTATATACATGATCATGCCTAGATAATCTCATAATTATTCGCTTTTCTATCAATTGCTCGACAGTAATTTGTTCACCCATCGTAATACTTATGCTATCTTGAGAGAAGCCACTAGTGAAACCTATGGCCCCTGGGTCTATCTTTTATCATATAAGTTTGCCATCTACTTTTATTTGCATCTTTACTTTTCCAATCTATATCACAAAAATACCAAAAATATATTTATCTTATTGATACGTCTCCAACGTATCTACTTTTCCAAACACTTTTGCCCTTGTTTTGGACTCTAACTTGCATGATTTGAATGAAACTAACCCGGACTGACGCTATTTTCAGCAGAATTACCATGATGTTGTTTCATGTGTAGAAAGAAAAAGTTCTCGGAATGACTTGAAAATCCACGAAAGAATCAAGGCCAGGGGCCCCACAGCCTGTCCAGGAGGGTGGGGGCGCACCCTCTCCCCCTGGGCGCGCCCCCTGTCTCCTAGGCCCCCTGGAGCTCCAACGACCTCAACTCCAACGCTATATATATTCCGTTTCGCGGAGAAAAAAATCAGAGAGAAAGTTTCATCGCGTTTTACGATACGGAGCCGCCGCCAAGCCCTAATCTCTCTCGGGAGGGCTAATCTGGAGTCCGTTCGGGGCTCCGGAGAGGGGGATTCCTCGCCATCGTCATCGTCAACCATCCTCCATCACCAATTTCATGATGCTCACCGCCGTGCGTGAGTAATTCCATCGTAGGCTTGCTGGACGGTGATGGGTTGGATGAGATTTACCATGTAATCAAGTTAGTTTTGTTAGGGTTTGATCCGTAGTATCCACTATGTTCTGAGATTGATGTTGCTATGACTTTGCTATGCTTAATGCTTGTCACTAGGGCCCGAGTGCCATGATTTCAGATCTGAACCTTTTATGTTTTCATGAATATATGTGTGTTCTTGATCCTATCTTGCAAGTCTATAGTCACCTATTATGTGATTTGATCCGACAACCCCAAAGTGACAATAATCGTGATACTTCTCGGTGATGACCGTAGTTTGAGGAGTTCATGTATTCACTAAGTGCTAATGCTTTGTTCCGGTTCTCTATTAAAAGGAGGCCTTAATATCCCTTAGTTTCCGCTAGGACCCCGCTGCCACGGGAGGGTAGGACAAAAGATGTCATGCAAGTTCTTTTCCATAAGCACGTATGACTATTTACGGAATACATGCCTACATTACATTGATGAACTGGAGCTAGTTCTGTGTCACCCTATGTTATAGCTATTACATGAGAAATCGCATCCGGCATAATTATCCATCACTGATCCATTGCCTACGAGCTTTTCACATATTGTTCTTCGCTTATTTACTTTTCCGTTGCTACTGTTACAATCATTACAAAACCCAAAAATATTATTTTTGCTATCGTTACCTTTATTTCCATATTACTTTGCTACTAAATACTTTGCTGCAGATACTAAGTTATCCAGGTGTGGTAGAATTGACAACTCAACTGCTAATACCTGAGAATATTCTTTGGCTCCCCTTGTGTCGAATCAATAAATTTGGGTTGAATACTCTACCCTCGAAAGCTGTTGCGATCCCCTACACTTGTGGGTTATCACTTATCATATTATCTCTATCAGATCTCACTTTCGCAAGTGGCCGTGAAGGGATTGACAACCCCTTTATTGCGTTGGTTGCGAGTTCTTGTTTGTTTGTGTAGGTGCGTGGGACTTTTGAGGAGCCTCCTACTGGATTGATACCTTGGTTCTCAAAAACTGAGGGAAATACTTACGCTACTATTGCTGCATCACCCTTTCCTCTTCAAGGAAAACCAACGCAAGCTCAAGACGTAGCACGAAGGATTTCTGGCGCCGTTGCCGGGGAGGTCTTCGCTCAAGTCAAGACATACCAAGTACCCATCACAAACTCATCTCCCTCGCATTTACATTATTTGCCATTTGCCTCTCGTTTTCCTCTCCCCCACTTCACCCTTGCCGTTTTATTCGCCCTCTCTCTCCCAATCTCCTCTCTCTTTCGCTTGCCTTTTTGTTTGCTTGTGTGGTGCATTGCTTGTCGCAATGGCGCAACACAATACCAAATTGTGTGACTTTTCCAATACAAACAATAATGATTTCCTTAGTACTCCGATTGCTCCTCTTAGTGATGCTGAATCTTGTGAAATCAATGCTGCTTTGCTGAATCTTGTTATGAAAGATCAATTTTCCGGCCTTCCTAGTGAAGATGCTGCTACCCATCTTAACAACTTTGTCGATTTGTGTGAGATGCAAAAGAAGAAAGATACAGATAATGATATTGTCAAATTGAAGTTATTTCCGTTTTCACTTAGAGATCGTGTTAAAGTTTGGTTTTCGTCTTTGCCTAAGAATAGTATTGATTCGTGGAATAAGTGCAAAGATGCTTTTATCTCTAAGTATTTTCCTCCCGCTAAGATCATCTCTCTTAGGAACGATGTTATGAATTTTAAACAACTTGATCATGAGCATGTTGCCCAATCTTGGGAAAGAATGAAATTGATGATTCGCACTTGCCCTACTCATGGTTTGAATTTATGGATGATCATGCAAAAAATTTATGCCGGCTTGAATTTTGCTTCTAGAAATCTATTAGATTCGGCCGCGGGAGGCACGTTTATGGAAATCACTTTAGGAGAAGCTACTAAACTCCTTGATAACATTATGGCTAATTATTCTCAATGGCACACCAAAAGATCTACTAGTAAAAAAGTGCATGCTATAGAAGAAATTAATGTTTTGAGTGGAAAGATGGATGAACTTATGAAATTGTTTGCTACTAAGAGTGCTCCTATTGATCCCAATGATATGCCTTTGTCTACTTTGATTGAGAATAATAATGAATCTATGGATGTGATTTTGCTGGTAGGAATAATTTTGGTAACAATGCTTATAGAGGAAACTTTAATCCTAGACCCTTCCCTAGTAATTCCTCTAATAATTATGGAAATTCCTACAACAATTCTTATGGTAATTTTAATAAGATGTGCTCTGATTTTGAGAATAGTGTGAAAGAATTTATGATCTCTCAAAAGAATTTTAATGCTTTGCTTGAAGAAAAATTGCTTAAAGTTGATGATTTGGCTAGGAACGTTGATAGACTTTCGCTTGATGTTGATTCTTTGAAACTTAGATCTACTCCTCCTGAGCATGTTATCAATGATTCTCTCAAATCCATGAGAATTTCCATTGATGAGTGCAAAGAAAGAACCGCTAGATTGCGTGCTAAGAAAGATTGCTTTGTAAAGGCGTGTTCTTCTAGTTTCCATGAAAATAATGATGAAGATCTTAAAGTTATTGATGTGTCCCCTATTAGATCTTTGTTTTATAATATGAATCTTGATAATGATGGGACTGGAGATGAGTCAACTTTAGTTAAAATGCGTCCCAATGATTCAGAGTTTTTAGATCTTGATGCTAAATTTGATAAAAGTGGGATTGGAGAGGTCAAGACTTTAAATAGCATTGAACCCACTATCTTGGATTTTAAGGAATTTAATTATAATAATTGTTCTTTAAAAGATTGTATTTCCTTGTTGCAATCCGTTGTGAATTCTCCTCATGCTTATAGTCAAAATAAAGCTTTTACCAAACATATTGTAGATGCCTTGATGCAATCATATGATGAAAAACTTAATTTGGAAGTTTCTATACCTAGGAAACTTTATGATGAGTGGGAACCTACTATAAAGATTAAAATTAAAGATCATGAGTGCAATGCTTTGTGTGATTTGGGTGCTAGTGTTTCCATGATTCCGAAAACTTTATGCGATATTCTAGGTTTCCATGATCTTCATGATTGCTCTTTAAATTTGCACCTTGCGGATTCCACTATTAAAAAGCCTATGGGAATAATCAATGATGTTCTTATAATTGCAAATATGAATTTGGTGCCCGTAGATTTTATCGTTCTTGATATAGATTGCAATCTTTCTTGTCCTATTATTCTTTGTAGACCTTTTCTTAGAACGATTGGTGCAATTATTGATATGAAGGAAGGGAATATTAGATTTCAATTCCCATTAAGGAAGGGCATGGAGCACTTTCCAAGAAAGAAAGTTAAATTACCTTATAAATCTATCATGCAAGCCACTAATGAATTGAGTGCCAAAGATGGCACTACTTAGATCTATCCTCGCTTTTATGCCTTGCTAGGGGCGTTAAACGATAGCGCTAGTTGGGAGGCAACCCAATTTTATTTTTTGTTTTTTGTTTTTGCTTCTGTTTAGTAATAAATTTATCATCTACCTTCTGTTTAGATGTGTTTTCATGTTTTAATTAGTGTTTCTGCCAAGCTAAACCTATAGGATCTTATTGGATGACAAATATTTGATCTTGCTGAAAATTCCAGAAACTTTCTGTTCACAAAAACAATTGTTTAAAATCACCAGAACGTGATAAAATACTGATTCCAATTGCAGTAGATCAATAAACAAATTATCTAGGTCTTCCTATTTTTTTAGAATTTTTGAGTTCCAGAAGTTTGCGTTAGTTACAGATTACTACAGACTGTTCTGTTTTTGACAGATCTGTTTTTCGTGTGTTGATTGCTTATTTTGATGAATCTATGGCTAGTAAAATAGTTTATAAACCATAGAGAAGTTGGAATACAGTAGGTTTAACACCAATATAAATAAAGAATGAGTTCATTACAGTACCTTGAAGTGGTGTTTTCTTTTCTTTCTCTAACGGAGCTTACGAGATTTCTGTTGAGTTTTGTGTTGTGAAGTTTTCAAGTTTTGGGTAAAGATTTGATGGACTAGGGAATAAGGAGTGGCAAGAGCCTAAGCTTGGGGATGCCCATGGCACCCCAAGATATTCAAGAATATCCAAAAGCCTAAGCTTGGGGATGCCCTGGGAAGGCATCCCCTCTTTCGTCTTCGTTTATCGGTAACTTTACTTGGAGCTATATTTTTATTTACCACATGATATGTGTTTTGCTTGGAGCGTCTTGTATGATATGTGTCTTTGCTTTTTAGATTACCACAATTATGCTTGCTGTACACACCTTTTGGGAGAAACCCACTTGATTAGAATTTATTAGAACACTCTATATGCTTCACTTATATCTTTTGAGCTAGATAGTTTTTGCTCTAGTGCTTCACTTATACTTTTTGGAGCACGACGGTGGCTTAATTTTGAAGAAATTTTTGATCTCTCATGCTTCACTTATATTATTTTGAGAGTCTTTTAGAACAGCATGGTATTTGCTATGGTTACAAAATTGGTCCTAATGATGAGCATCCAAGTTGAGTATAATAAAAACTAGCATAGAAAGTGCATTTAACACTAGGATCAATTTGATGCTTGATAATTGTTTTGAGATATAAAGGTAGTAATGATAGAGTCATGCTAGTTGGGTAATTATGAAATTGAGAAATACTTGTGTTGAAGTTGGCAAGTCCCGTAGCATGCACGTATGGTAAAAGTTGTGTGACAAATTTGTTGCATGAGGTGCTCTTTTGATTGTCTTCCTTATGAGTGGTAGTCGGGGACGAGCGATGGTATTTTCCTACCAATCCCTCTAGGGGCATGCGTAGTAGTACTTTGCTTCGAGGGCTAAGTAAACTTTTGCAATAAGTATATGAGTTCTTTATGACTAATGTGAGTCCATGGATATACGCACACTTACCCTTCCACTTTGCTAGCCTCTATTATGCCGCGCAACTTTCGCCGGTATCTTGCACCCATTATTTACCTTCCTCAAAACAGCCACCACACCTACCTATTATGGCATTTCCATAGCCATTCCGAGATATATTGCCATGCAACTTTCCACCGTTCCGTTTATTATGACATGCTCCATCATTATCATATTGCTCTTTGCATGATCATGTAGTTGACATCGTATTCGTGGCAAGGCCACTCTCATAATTTTTCATACATGTCACTCTTGATTCATTGCATATCCCGGTACACCGCTGGAGGCATTCATCTAGAGTCATATTTTGTTCTAAAGTGTTCAGTTGTAATTCTTGAGTTGTAAATCAATAAAAGTATGACGATCTTCATTATTAGAGCATTGTCCCAAGTGAGGAATGGATGATGGAGACTATGATTCCCCCACAAGTCGGGATGAGACTCCGGACTTTAAAAATAAATAAAAGAGGCCAAAGAAGCCCACCAAAAAATGAGAGAAAAAGAGAGAAGGGACAATGCTACTATCTCTTTTCCACACTTGTGCTTCATAATAGCACCATGATCTTCATGATAGAGAGTCCCCTATGTTATCACTTTCATATACTAGTGGGAATTTTTCATTATAGAACTTGGCTTGTATATTCCAATGAAGGGCTTCCTCAAAATGCCTTAGGTCTTCGTGAGCAAGCGAGTTGGATGCACACCCACTTAGTTTCTCTTGTTGAGCTTTCATACATTTATAGCTCTAGTGCATCCGTTGCATGGCAATCCCTACTCACTCACATTGATATCTATTGATGGGCATCTCCATAGCCCGTTGATACGCCTAGTTGATGTGAGACTATATTCTCCCTTTTTGTCTTCACAACCACCACCATATACCACCATAGTGCTATGTCCATGGCTTGCGCTCATGTATTGCGTAAGAGTTGAAAAAAGCTGAAGCGCGTTAAAAAGTATGAACTAATTGCTCGGCTCATCATCGGGGTTGTGCATGATGGGAGTATTTTGTGTAATGAAAATGAAGCATGGCCTAACTATATGATTTTGTAGGGATAAGCTTTCTTTGGCTATGCTATTTTGATAGGACATAATTATTTGCTCGTATGCTTCGAAGTATTATTATTTTTATGTTTTATAAGCTTTTATCTTGAATCATTTGGATCTGAACAATCATGCCACAATAAAGAAAATTACATTGAGAATTATGCTAGGTAGCATTCCACATCAAAAAATCTGTTTTTATCATTTACCTACTCGAGGACGGGCAGGAATTAAGCTTGGGGATGCTTGATACGTCTCCAACGTACCTATAATTTGGATGTTTATGGGCTTTACTTTACACTTTGATATCATTTTTCGGACTAACCTACTAACCGGAGGCCCAACCCGTATTGCTGGTTTTTTGCCTATTTCAGTATTTCGAATGAAAGGAATATCAAACGGAGTCCAAACGGAATGAAACCTTCGGGAGCGATCTTTTTGGAACAAACGTGATCCAGAGGACTTGGGGTGCAAGTCAAGAAGCAATCGAGGCCGCCACGAGGCTGGAGGGCGCACCCTTCCCTACTGGGCGTGCCCCCCTATCTCGTGGGCCACTCGGGCGTCCACCGACCTACTTCTTCCTCCTATATATACCCATGTACCCCGAAAACATCAGAAGCGCCCACGAAAAACTATTTCCACCACCGTAACCTTCTGTATCCGCGAGATCCCATCTTGGCGCCTTCGCCGGCGCTCCG
The DNA here is from genome assembly GCF_018294505.1 of Triticum aestivum. Taxonomy (NCBI): domain Eukaryota; kingdom Viridiplantae; phylum Streptophyta; class Magnoliopsida; order Poales; family Poaceae; genus Triticum; species Triticum aestivum. Next base: position 7,864,324 of record NC_057802.1, on the reverse strand, counting down.
CCGGAGGGGGAATGGATCACGGAGGGCTTCTACATCAACACCATAGCCCTTCCGATGAGTTGTGAGTATTTTACCGCAGACCTTCGGGTCCATAGTTATTAGGTAGATGGCTTCTTCTCTCTCTTTGAATCTCAATACAAAGTTCTCCTCGATCTTCTTGGAGATCTATTCGATGTAACTCTTTTTGCGGTGTCTTTATCGAGATCTGATGAATTGTGAGTTTATAATCAAGTTTATCTATGAGAAATATTTGAATCTCCTCTGAATTCTTTTGTGTGTGATTAAGTTATCTTTGCAAGTCTCTTCGAATTATCAGTTTGGTTTGGCCTACTAGATTGATCTTTCTTGCAATGGGAGAAGTGCTTAGCTTTGGGTTCAATCTTGCGGTGTCCTTTCCCAGTGACAACAGGGGCAGCAAGGCACGTATTGTATTGTTGCCATCGAGGATAAAAAGATGGGGTTTATATCATATTGCATGAGTTTACCCCTCTACATCATGTCATCTTTCTTAATGCGTTACTCTGTTCTTTATGGACTTAATACTCTAGATGCATGCTGGATAGCGGTCGATGTGTGGAGTAATAGTAGTAGATGCAGGCAGGAGTCGGTCTACTTGTCACGGACGTGATGCCTATATACATGATCATGCCTAGATAATCTCATAATTATTCGCTTTTCTATCAATTGCTCGACAGTAATTTGTTCACCCACCGTAATACTTATGCTATCTTGAGAGATGCCACTAGTGAAACCTATGGCCCCCGGGTCTATCTTTTATCATATAAGTTTGCCATCTACTTTTATTTGCATCTTTACTTTTCCAATCTATATCACAAAAATACCAAAAATATATTTATCTTATCATATTATCTCTATCAGATCTCACTTTCGCAAGTGGCCGTGAAGGGATTGACAACCCATTTATCTCACATATTGTTTGTTGGGACTTTTGAGGAGCCTCCTACTGGATTGATACCTTGGTTCTCAAAAACTGAGGGAAATACTTACGCTACTATTGCTGCATCACCCTTTCCTCTTCAAGGAAAACCAACGCAAGCTCAAGACGTAGCAACAACCTCAAGTTCATAGCATCAATTCTATTGGAAAAATTCCATCGATTATTATTGGAGGTTTTGAATTTCCTCTTCCCACTGTCAAGAAGAAATATGATATTCTTATTATTGGGCATGTGCATATCCCCGTTGAGGTAACCTAGTGTTATTCAAAATTTCTCCGGTTTCATGCGATTCGGAATGAGTTTGTTAACAAGACTTGATCAACCTTGTTAGTGGATTCCTTTTGATGAGCATGAGATGGATGAAGTTAGAAACACAATCGTCTGTACCCTCCTTTTACTTTCTGTTATTTATATTAAATAAAGCAAAAATAGTATTTCCTGTCTGTTTTCTGAATTATCCATGCAATAAAAAATACCCCATAAATAAAAGTTCTCCAAATGCCCTGAAAATTTAGTATGATTTTTTTTGGAGTATTTGAGAATATGTGGCACTGAGAACACATCAGGGGGAGCCAGCAGCTGGCCACGAGGGTCAGGGCGCGCCCTACCCCCCTGGGCGCACCCCCTGCCTCGTGGGCCCACGGTGGCCCCCCTCCACTTATTCCTGCACCCACACTCTTTTTCTTCCTCCTGAAAAATCACTATCCAGCTCAAGCACGAGTTCTAGCTCATTTTGATGCCATTTTCGATCTCCTTGCTCAAAGCTCCATTCACAAAACTACTTTGGGGGATTGTTCTTTAGTATGTGACTCCTCCAATGGTCCAATTAGTTTTTGTTCTAGTGCTTTATTCATTGCAATTTTTTGCTGCTAAGGTGACCTTGTTCTTGAGCTAGCATGTTAAATTTATATGGTCCCAAGTAGTACTAATGCATGATATAGTCTCTAGGCACTTGTGGGAGTAGTTGCTATCAATTTTGTTGAGTTTGGTTCACTTTTATTTTGAGTTCCTAAAAATTTCAGAAATTTTCAGAAAATGATGAAGAGATTTTTGAGGGGCTCTCTAGCCAAAGCTCGAAGGAGAAACAAAGTAAGTAGAATAAAGGGCCAATTGCATTTTTACCCCTAGTTGGTTCCTACCCACGGGTTCTGCCCTTACTTTTTGAGCTTGCTCAGTTTTGCCCTTACTTTTTCCGTCGTGGTCCCTCGAATGCCCTTTGACCGTTTGACCAAAACTTTGAAAATTCATAACTAACTCATATGAACTCAGAAAAATGTAAATAAGATATCAAAATGTTCAGATAAACATTACCTTTATGTGCATATCATTTGCATTCAGGACAAAAGCACCCTTTAAACTACCTGAGGTAATTAATGTTATTAACATTATTAAAAATAAAAAGGTATAAACAATATTGTTTTCATGAACAAAAATTACATGCAAATGTACGTGATGTTTTCTGAACATCCAGATATCTTATTTGCATTTTTCTGAGTTCGTATCATCTTGTTAAGAATGTTCTAACGATTTTGACCATTATTTGGAAACTTCATAACAAGTTGATACGAACTGAGAAAAATGCAAATAAGACATCAGGATGTTCATAAAACATCACCTACATTTGCATGTAATTTTTATTCATGAAAATAATATTGTTTATACCTTTTTATTTTTAATAATGTTAATAACATTAATTACCTCAGGTAGTTTAAAGGGTGATTTTGTCCTGAATGCAAATGATATGCACATAAAGGTAATGTTTATCTGAACATTTTGATATCTTATTTGCATTTTTCTGAGTTCATATGAATTAGTTATGAATTTTCAAAGTTTTGGTCAAACGGTCAAAGGGCATTCGAGGGACCTCGACGGAAAAATTAAGGGCAAAACTGAGCAAGCTCGAAAAGTAAGGGCAAAACCCGTGGGTAGGAACCAACTAGGGGTAAAAATGCAATTGTCCCTAGAATAAAAAGCCCAAGTATAATCTCCCTCGCGTCGCGGAAGTTCGGCCGTGTGAATGGCCTTGTGATGATTTCTTGAGAGCAGCCGGGATTCATGATGATTTTTATTCTTTGGCTGATGATGCGGGCCTCACCGGTTTCCTCCATGACCAGCTTGAACAGTATCTCTTACTCACTAATACTTTCGTGCAAAAATTTTACTTTCATCCCTAAGAAATCACCTCCTTCAGTAGAGTTTCATTTATATGATGAGGCTAGGGAGATGTCACTACGTGAATTTTGTGCGGTTTGCAAGATACCCTTCGAGGGCGGCTTAGAGGAACCACATCGTAAAGATGTGGATGGATTTATTGACATGATTACTGTAGGGGAAACGAGGAAGGTTTCCGATGCAAGAATTACTAGCATACATTTTCCTGTTTTACGTTACTTTGCAATATTTGCTAGTCGATGCTTAATTGGTCGCGGAAACTGTGGAAACCTTAGTGTTCCTGATATTATTATTTTGTGTCATGCTTTATTTCGTGATAACACTGTTAGTATGGGTGCTATTCTTGCTAAACGATAAAGTCTGAACCGTACAAAGGGCCCCATTTTTGGAGGCATCTATGCTTCACGCCTTGCTAAACACTTCAGGATACCTATTAGGCATTATGAGAAAGAAGAAAAGCTGCTGCCTCCTACTTTTCTAGATTATAAGAGCATGGTAGCACATGAGTTTATTGTTAAAAATGATGAGACGATGCTTAAGTATAATTGAAGATTTCATAAAACTCACAGTGAGACTATTATCTTGCCTGCACCCTCTTTGTTTGACTTAACTGCAGGCACTTACCTCGTCTTGCAGGAGGCCGTGTATGCATACCGGGGCCAGACATCAGCCCCAGAGCCTGAGCCGGAACCACCACTTGACCCTTATCGACCGTCCTTTTATCAGTGGGATCCGGAGGAGATCGCCAGCCAGTGGTACTCTGATGACACTCCTCAGTACACCGGAGAGAGTAGCCACGATCCATGGGCATAGACCAACTTAGGCCAAAAGCCTAAGCTTGGGGGAGTACATATTTCTCACCGACATTACATTCATGTTCACACACTCATTCTAGTTGTCGGTGCTCATACTTTTTCATTGTACTATCCATGCTAGTTTAATTTTTTTCTAGTTTTCTTCTTGTGTGTTTGAACAACCTTAAGAAAAACCAAAAAAATGAGTTAGTTTACTTTCCATGCCTGTAGTAGTACGAATTAAAAGAAAACTCAAAAAGATTTCTTGTTCTTCTTTTGCTTGTTGGGAGCTTTCCCGTGTAAATAGTTTTATTTCTTTTCTTTTCTTTAGGGGTCGAGAGGAGAAGACCATAATGAAAATGTTGAAGTGGCTCTCATATGCATTACTGTTGATTTAATCAAGAGCCCATATTACCTTGTCTTCTCCCTTGAATTGAATGCTTGCAGATTCCAGCTTAGTCCAATGCACGTGCACTATTATTATTATCCACACCATTCGGTCGTGCAAGTGAAAGGCAATAATGACGATATATGATGGACTGATTGAGATGAGAGAAGCTGGTATGAACTCGACCTCTCTTGTTCTTGTAAATATGATTAGTTCATCGTTCTTGATTCAGCTTATTATGAATAAACATGTTTGCAATGACAATTAGAGATTATAGTTGCTTATGCAATGCTTAATTAGCTAGGAGTTTATAATGGTTTACCTTGCGTGCCAACATGCTATTAAAATGGTTGTGTGGTTGTGATGTGGTATGATAGGGTGGTATCCTCCTTTGAATGATTCGAGTGACTTGACTTGGCACATGTAAACGCACGTAGTTCAAACAAGATCAACATAGCCTTCATGATATTTATGTTCATGGTGGATTATATCGTACTCATGCTTGCACTTGGTGTTCATTAATTTTAATGCATGTTCATGACTGTTGTCGCTCTCTAGTTGGTCGCTCCCCAGTCTTTTCTAGCCTTCACTTGTACTAAGCGGGAATACTGCTTGTGCATCCAAAATCCATAAACCCCAAAGTTATTCCATATGAGTCCACTATACCTTCCTATATGCAGTATCTACCTGCCGTTCCAAGTAAATTTGTATGTGCCAACCTCCAAACCTTCAAATGAAATTCTGTTTTGTATGCTCGAACAACTCATGTATCAACTAGGGTTGTCTGTATCTTCCATGTTAGGCGGGTTATTCTCAAGAGGAGTGGACTCCACTCCTCATTCACGAGAAAATGGCTGGTCACCGGGATGCCTAGTCCCATGCTCAAATCAAATGAAAATAATTGCAAACAAAGCTTCCCCGGGATTGTTGTTAGTTGGAGGCACCCATTGTTTTGGGCAAGCCATGGATTGATGCTTGTTGGTGGTGGGGGAGTATAAACTTTACCATTCTGTTTGGGAACCGCTTATAATGTGTGTAGCATGGAAGATATCGAGATCTCTCAGTTGTTATGTTGACATTGAAAGTATTCCGCTCAAAATGTTATTTGTCTCTATTTCAAAATCGAGCTCTGGCACCTCTACAAATCCCTGCTTCCCTCTGCGAAGGGCCTATCTATTTACTTTTATGTTGAGTCATCACCCTCTTATTAAAAAGCACCCGCTGGAGAGCACCGCTGTCATTTGCATGCATTACTATTAATTTATATTGAGTATGACTATGATTGGATCTCTTTTACCATGAATTACAATGTTTAGTCAGTCCTTGATCTTTAGAGGTGCTCTGCATTTATGTTTTGCGGTCTCAGAAAGGGCTAGCGAGATACCATCTTGTTATATCATATTATGATTGTTTTGAGAAAGTGTTGTCATCCGAGATTTATTATTATTGCTCGCTAGATGATTATGCCATTGATATGAGTAAACATGAGACCTAAGTGTTATTGTGAATATGGTTCGTTCGTAACCTTTTCTGAAAACTTGAATGTTGGCTTTAAATATTTGCAACAACAAGAGCAAACAGAGTTTGTAAAAGTTTTTTCTTTATCACTTTCAGTTTGTCCACTGAATTGCTTGAGGCCAAGCAAAGGTTTAAGCTTGGGGGAGTTGATACTTCTCCATCGTATCTACTTTTCCAAACAATTTTGCCCTTGTTTTGGACTCTAACTTGCATGATTTGAATGGAACTAACCCGGACTGACGTTGTTTTCAGCAGAACTGCCATGGTGTTATTTTTGTGCAGAAATAAAAGTTCTCGGAATGACCTGAAAATCCACGACGCAACTTTTTGGAAGTAATAAAAAATACTGGCGAAAGAATCAGCACCAAGGGGCCCACACCCTGTCCACGAGGGTGGGGGCACCCCCCCAAGGGCGCGCCACCCTGCCTCGTGGGCCCCCTGGACCTCCACCGACCTCAACTCCACCTCCATATATTCACGTTCGGGGAGAAAAAAATCACAGAGAAAGATTGATCATGTTTTACGGTATGAAGCCGCCGCCAAGCCCTAATCTCTCTCGGGAGGGCTGATCTGGAGTCCGTTCGGGGCTCCGGAGAGGGGGATTCGTCGTCGTCGTCATCATCAACCATCCTCCATCACCAATTTCATGATGCTCACCGCCGTGCGTGAGTAATTCCATCGTAGGCTTGCTGGACGGTGATGGGTTGGATGAGGTTTACCATGTAATCAAGTTAGTTTTGTTAGGGTTTGATCCCTAGTATCCACTATGTTTTGAGATTGATGTTGATATGACTTTGCTATGCTTAATGCTTGTCACTAGGGCCCGAGTCCATGATTTCAGATCTGAACCTATTATGTTTTCATGAATATAAGTGTGTTCTTGATCCTATCTTGCAAGTCTATAGTCACCTATTATGTGTTATGATCCAATAACCCCGAGGTGACTATAATCGGGATACTTACCGGTGATGACCGTAGTTTGAGGAGTTCATGTATTCACTAAGTGTTAATGCTTTGGTCTGGTACTCTATTAAAAGGAGGCTTAATATCCCTTAGTTTCCAATAGGACCCCGCTGCCACGGGAGGGTAGGACAAAAGATGTCATGCAAGTTCTTTTCCATAAGCACGTATGACTATATTTGGAATACATGCCTAGATTACATTGATGAACTGGAGCTAGTTCTGTGTCACCCTATGTTATAACTATTACATGAGGAATCGCATCCGACATAATTATCCATCACTGATCCAATGCCTACGAGCTTTTCACATATTGCTCTTTGCTTAGCTACTTTATCGTTGCCACTGTTACAATTACTACAAAACTGCTACTGTTACTTTTGCCACTGTTACCGTTACTTCCATACTACTTTGCTACTAAATACTTTGCTCTAGATATTAAGTTATCCAGGTGTGATTGACAACTCAACTGCTAATACTTGAGAATATTCTTTGGCTCCCCTTGGGTCGAATCAATAAATTTGGGTTGAATACTTTACCCTCGAAAACTATTGTGATCCCCTATACTTGTGGGTTATCATCAACCAACACAAAGTACTTCAAAGAGTGCCCCAAAGTTTCTACCGAAGAGTCAAGACCAAAACATGTGCCAACCCGTATGCATAAGTTCACAAAGTCACTGAACCCGCAAGTTGATCACCAAAACATACATGAAGTAGATCACGTGAATATCCCATTGTCACCACAGATAAGCACATGCAAGACATACATCAAGTGTTCTCAAATCCTTAAAGACTCAATCCGATAAGATAACTTCAAAGGGAAAACTAAATCAATTACAAGAGAGTAGAGGGGGATAAACATCATAAGATCCAAGTATAATAGCAAAGCTCGCGATACATCAAGATCGTACCACCTCAAGAACACGAGAGAGAGAGAGAGATCAAACACATAGCTACTGGTACATACCCTCAGCCCCGAGGGTGAACTACTCCCTCCTCGTCATGGAGAGTGTCGGGATGATGAAGATGGCCACCGGTGAGGGATCCCCCCTCCGGCAGGGTGCCGGAACGGGCTCCCAAGAGGTTTTTGGTGGCTACAGAGGCTTGCAACGGCGGAACTCCCGATCTATTGTGCTCCTGGATGTTTTCAGGGTATATGGATATATATAGGTGAAAGAAGTCGGTCAGGGGAGCCACGAGGGGCCCACAAGGGTGGGGGCACGCCCAGGGGGGTAGGGCGCGCCCTGGACCCTCGAAGCTTCCCTGACGTCTACTCCAAGTCTTCTGGATTGCGTTCGTTCCAAAAATAACTCTCCCGAAGGTTTCATTCCGTTTGACATTCCTTTTCTGCGAAACACTGAAATAGGCAAAAAAACAGCAATTTGGGCTGGGCCTCCGGTTAATAGGTTAGTCCCAAAAATGATATAAAAGTGTAGCCGATGCAGCGGTAAAAATCAGGGACCCGAACTCCGGAGCACCTTGTTGCTCCGATGCCCAGTTCCTTCGTGGCATAAAGATTTAGTATTGTACTGCTTGGCTGGTCGGATGTGTGGACAAGTTGGCTCCACAAAGTGCTGAAGCGGTGCCAAATAGTTTTCTAATGGCACCACTGATGAGATGGCAACATTTTTAGATACTAGGTACAAACTGTGACACTGTCTTAGGATGCGTTTGGTTGAAGGTGTGGTATGAATGGGTTGGGGCCATGACAGTGTCTGAATCACATCTAACAAATGATTTGTAACAACGAAAGAGGATCTAACCTTGGTGGTCGTTCCCTGTCCAGCCTCCTCGATGGCTACCAGGGCAGAGGAGAGAATCGACGGCATGGTGGTGTTGGGTCTCCTCGCCCGTGAGCAGGTCAGCGGGATTGGAGGCAGGATTTGTCAGCCTCGGTTAGCTCATTGCCGGAGAAACCCAATTTGGAGAAGTGGTGTGCCGCTGCTCTACCGGCGCTGTTCAACCAACACTACCTCCGGCAGAACGACGACTGGATCTGAGAGGGGAGGAACTGGGAGAAAGGGACGCTGCTTAGGTGTCGTAACTGCACCTGCAGTTGGGTCAATGGCATGTGGGCCAGCCGGCACTGAAGCTCAGTCCAGGAGAAAGAGGGGAAGACGCAGGTGGCCTGTTTCCAAAGAAAAGGATGGGGAGCTGGACCGGGGGTTAAAATATTCGGGTGGTAGTGTGTAGGTATGGTAGTACTACTATTACGCAGTGGAGTCAGATACGATTTGACTGTATTAGCTTCGTATAGTTTGGAAAAGTGAGGAGCAATTGTGGGACCTGGTGGACCAGCAGGCTCGAATCTATATGCACGCGCACGGCCGTGATACGCGTTGCGTATGGAACGCGAAGGTAAACACCTTTATCGAAGAGAAAAAGAGAGTCGCCTGAATTCAACTTCTTTTTACATGTCCGACTGGTGGAGCTGGGCTTTTTCTTCTGTTTTATTCTTCTTCCCTTTCTTTTTTCAATTGATTTGCAGAAAAGCAAAGGCTGGAAGCAAGGGGATTTGGGGGAAAAGAAAAGGGCAAATATTTTTGAAATTTTGCAAACTCTTGTGACAGATTTAATTATTTATCAAAAACAATATTATTATTTTAGTTTTATTTAAATATGAAAAAGGGAAGAGGGCTTTATAAAGCCCTAGAATAAAATAGTAAAAATAAATAGGGTTTGCCTAATAAATTACGTTTAGCAAAAGTATGTCAAAAACATGCAATGTGATGATGATGCAAAAAATAGATAACAACCAAATCTTGTCAGGGTATTATCCCGGAATGTTATAGTGATATACTGCATTGCAGGCGATAGTTGTTATGTCACGGGCATCAATTGCGGCCTTGCAGGAGCCGCCGCCGGTCTATACCCTACTAGAAAAACGGCTATAGCTAATATGGACATTAATGGCGCACTATACATGTGGTGCGCCGCTGCTATAGCAGTGGCGCACCATGTGTAGGTGCGCCATTAATAATCAAAACAGTAATGGCGCACCAGGTGAAAAGTGCGGCATTACTAAGTTTGACCAAGGTTTGACCCAGTCATACACATAGTAATGACGTACTTTGTATAGGTGCGCCATTACTAAGTTGACTTAGTAATGGCGCACATTTACAAAGTGCGCCATAACTATGTGTATGACTGGGTCAAACCTTGGTCAAACTTAGTAATGTCGCACTCAGCATAGGTGCGCCATTACTATGTCAAACTTAGTAAAAGTGCGCAATTACTAAATTTGACCAAGGTTTGATCAAGTCATACACATAGTAATGGCGCACTTTTTGAAGGTGCGTCATTACTAAGTGTGAAAATTTTCACAAAACGCACCCCCCGGACCACCTTTTCAGTTTTCAAAAAATGAAAAGAAAATGATGGAAATGTCAAAAAAATAAAAGAAAATAAGTTTCCCATGTGATATGGGGTCTAGTTGTTGGGAAAATTTACAAATATGAATTTCGACTTTATTTGCAAAATCTCTCTGGAATTTAGTAAAATGGGCATAACTTTTGCATACGAACTCAGATTAAAAAGTTTTTATATGAAAAATCATCTACTCGAAAAGTTACATCCGAATTCAACCGGGGAAACCCCGTTGAACATTTTTAGAATTCCCAAAAACCTAACAGAATAAAAGATACTTGGCTTTTAAGATCTAGAGGGGGGAAATGGAAAAAATTTCAAACTTAGTAATGGCGCACCATTTGCTAGGTGCGCCACTAGTAACAGAAAAAAAATTGGTTTTGAATTTTTTTGGAAAAAATGTTCAAAATATGATACGTAAGATGACCGGGAAGTTTGAAATATTTTTTCAAAATTTCATCACACTCATGAACATGAACAAAGTCCTAGACATCAACAAGGTTTAATAGGATTGATATATCAACAAGTGCCTGTTAAGTGAGATGGTGCTGGGATTGGATAGAACTATGAAGTTAAGCGTGCTTGGGCTGGAGTAGTGTGAGGATGGTTGACCTTCCGGGAAGTTTGACCACAGAGTGCGATTTGACTTAAGATTAAGCATATTGACCCGAGATTAAGCCATAGTGACCCCAGATTAAGAAAAGAACAAAAAAATATTTGAAAAAAAATATTCTAAAATATATTTGAAAAAAATATTTTAAAAAAATTTTGAAAAAAAATTTTATTACTAATGGCGCACTTCTATGTGGTGCGCCATTACTAAGTCAGATAGTAATGACAAACTTCTAGGCATAATAATAGCGCACTATGTGGTGTGCCACTATTATCTGGGATACTAGTGGCGCACCAGAGATGCGTCATTACTATTTGTTACTAGTGGCGTGTTAATAATGACGCACCTATAGTGCGCCATTAATAGCAAAAACTAGTGCGCCACTAACAGCCTTTTTTCTAGTAGTGATAATGGTCTCGAGAGATAAGGGCATCAGTTGCGACCGTGAAGAGCACTAGCATTGCGTCCGTGAAGGCGCTAGCCGTCGTGAGAGATACGAGCAACGTCGTCCACTGGGTTTGCCCGTGGTAGATACATATCCAATAAAAAAATAACCCATAGCAACACACGGGCATTAAACTAGTTAACTAAAAAAGTCACATCAAGATGATACAAGAGAGAAAAGTTAACATTCGATATTTGCATAGCTAGGGGACATACGTGTGTTTAACCTTGTCTTTTAAGGTTGGTTAGCTTTTATGTCCGACATTTTATAAGATGTTGTGCAGCAGATACTGTTTAGACAAGCCAGATTATACCTAACGGACCCCCGAAAAAAAGGTCCTAGATGCTTCCAGTCCAACGTAGATGGAACGAACTAGTAATAAGCACGACATGTACTAGTGGTCTGGAGGAGCCCGCCTGTCTCATGTTCCTTCTTTTCTTTTTGCCCAGCAAAATTGTTTCCTACATTGACCAACAGAAAGGTGAAACCAAGCTGGCAAATCATAATAAATACAACAAAGAAAATACAGAAATTTAGTTGATACATAACAGCAACGCTTCATTATCTTCCTGTTCCAACTTTTGAAAAACAAATCACCTTGCCTAATCGAATCTACGTGACTTTGCCTCCATTAAAGAAAAGTAACATTTCAAGTCCACTAATTGTATCCAAGTCTGGTTTTGGCCCCGGATGTCTCATCTTTTCTTGTTCCCTCTTGTGTACTAGCAGAATGCCCGTGCGGTGCCACGGGCTTCTAAAATAATTTGCTGAAGTCATATAAAGTTAATGCATACTAAATTTTGCAGGTAGAGACAATATAACGCGGTCACAATTGTATAATAACTGAAGTCCATTTCACTTGTAATAACAAAATAACAAATTGACAATGTATACGTATAAAGTGATGATTTAACAAAAAATCTATTACAAATTATTGAGATCTACTTGATGCGCTAAGAAATTCTCGCACAATATTGGGCTAGTTGTCTTTAGCTTCATTCGCAAAGTTTGAGCAAGTATAAAAGCAACTCTAGCAGACCCCGTAAAACGCCCTGACCCGCAAAATAACCGCCAAAATGCGGGTTGGCGCGGATAATCCCGCCCGAGCAGACCCCGCAAACGCGGCCAGCCCATAAAAAATTTTGAGGGGCGCGGCAAAATCTCGGCCCCAACCCGCAAATACGCAGGTTTCCGCCTCACCCCTACGGTGCCCCGTATCGCAGGAAAGCGGTTGGCGGGAGGGACATTTCAGCCCACGCCGTTTCCGCACCTCCTTCCGCCGCCGCCCGCCATTGGTTCCGCCCGTCCGCCGCCGGTGATTCCGGCCAAATCTGCCGGCGAAATCGCGCCGCGGGGCGCGTCCCCCACCCTCTACCACCGATACGCTGCACCACCCTCTACCACCCTCAATAGTTCTCTTCATAAAGGAACCAGCAGAAGAAGTATCAAGCATGGATTGATCATTATGAAAAAGCCAAGCATAAAAGTTTTGAATAATTATTTCTCTTGAGAGCTCATGATTGGGACATGTCTTCAACATATACTTAAGCCTCCCCCAAGCTTGAGCGAAACTTTCTCCTTCACGAGGCCAAAAATTATATATATATATATATATATATAATTCCGATCACGATGAACCAAATGCATAGGGTAAAATTTCTGGTGAAATTCCAGCTTCAACCGGTTCCAATCCCATGTTTCAGTATCATCGCATAGCCTATGCCATGTCAACAATGCCTTTCCCTCCAAAGATAAAGGGAACACTTTCTTCTTAACTCCATCTACGGATTGACCTTTAAGCTTAAACAATCCATAAATTTCATCCACATAGATCAAGTGCATATCAGGATGCACCGTTCCATCTCCTGCATAAGGATTAGCTAGCAGTTTCTCTACATACACTGGTACGCGTTGGTGCTATACAAACGGTTTTAAATCCCTTTCCGTGACGGCATTTGGAACCGTCACCTAGTGAGTGTGGGCGATTATGGGGTCCTTCCCACACGACCCAGAAACCGTCGGGGATAGGCTCTCCTGGGATACCAAATGAGTTCGTGTGCGATCGGGTGACCCACGGAAACCCAATCATTTCCGTAGGTATGTACATCCCACATAGTGAGTACCAGAAAACATTTCCGTAGGTATGTACATCCCACACGGTGAATCCTAGAAAAAAAATTCCGTAGGTATGTATATCACACACAGTCAATCCAAAGAATACGTTTCCGTTCTTATGTACATCTCACACAGTCAATCCAGGGAAAACGTTTCCGTTCGTATGTACATCCCACACAGGTTTATGTATAGGCTCGTGTGTGATACGTGCAACTATCACACAGGCTCTTCCTTGGTTAACCGTTTGCTTTTATCAACTACATCACACACGATTTGATGAAGAAAACTGTGTGGCATTGGGCTATCCATCACAAGCGTTTTTACTGCTAGAACCGTTTGCAAAGTTCCATGACCAATTTAGCAGGTTTATTAGTTTACAATTAATAATTCCAGTATTACGCAAATTCACATTTCATATGGAACAGCTGTTTGCCAATTTCATATCAGGCACATAGATATATTTTAACATCACAGTACGATAGCTACCGGAAAACAGCAAAGTACAGCATATAGATAGTTCAACTTCATAAGAACAATATTAGAACAATATATTCATTTCCCTAATCGAGATCATCCAGGCTCGCCTTATCCACCTCCGCTTTCAGTTCAATAAGGACCTGTTTTGCACTGGCCAACTGGGAAAGTGTCTCCTCCTTCGCCAACACCATCTTAGCAAAGTATGATTTAAAAAATCTGAGCTCCTTCTCCACCTTCCTATTTTTATCCCGCATCTTCAAATATTCTTCAGCGTTGACAACACTATCTCTAAGACTACCTCTCTTCTCTTCCTGATACATGCTCCAGAGCTTTGCTAGGCACATCTTCAAAGACTGTGGCCACTCTTGATCAACCCACTCCAAGTAAGAACACTTCCGTTCATCCTGTAATATTTAAAACTAGATCACTAACAATTGTAGGGAAAATGGGTTTATAACAACATAGAAAATCACCAATACTTATTTTCAAAAACTGAAGAAACAGGTTAATTATGACATATCTTCTCAAAAAGATCAATGTGCAAATGAATTAATTGCTACTGACACAACAACCAAATTCTAAAACATCAGAAGCTATAATTAACTACAACAACACTACAATTTCTTACTCATGTACTATAAATAACAAATTGAACATTTTAAGAGGAAGGTAAATATAACTGCAACAGCATAGCGACAGTGTTTGGATGACAGCAAATTGATACTAACAGGTGTGTACATGCACAAATTTAGTAACACAGAACTAGTAGCACTAAGGCATCCACTATGTATGCCAAAACCGGTGTAAAGACAACTGTTGGTACATCTCGCACCGGTGCCTTGCACTGGCGAGCCGATGTAGCGGAAAAAAATCAGGGACCCGAACTCCGGACCACCTTGTTGCTCCGACGCCCAGTTCCTTCGTGGCATAAAGATTTAGTATTTTACTGCTTGGCTGCTCGGATGTGTGGACAAGTTGGCTCCACAAAGTGCTGAAGCGGTGCCAAATAATTTTCTAATGGCACCACTGTTGAGATGGCAACATTTTTAGATACTAGGTACAAACTGTGACACTGTCTTAGGATGCGTTTGGTTGAAGGTGTGGTGTGAATGGGTTGGGACCGTGACAATGTCTGAATCACATCTAACAAATGATTTGTAACAACGAAAGAGGATATAACCTTCTCTGTACATGCCAGAAACTTCCTCCCACTGTCCACAGATTCAAACGCAACTAGCTTCACGCACGGAGATTGATGGTGACAACGAGCAGACAGATCTTCAGCCACCTCGCTCCATTCGTTGCAACTGAAGGTCCTAGGGAATTACAAGAGGAAGAAATGACTCAAATCGACCGCCGGGTAAAAATCCTTCATTCAAAGTCATAGCCCGAGAGAGAGAAGAGAGGCATACCCGGGTGGTGGAGTAATCGGAGGATGAGGAACCGTTGGAGAGGTCTTTGAAGATGACCATGGCGACCCAGGCGGTAGGATGCGAGACGGCGAGAGCGAGGAAGAAAGCGAGGAAGCGGCTATAGCTTAGGAAGGAAGGAAGGGGGAAACAGGGGAAATGTGACTTGTGGTCGGGGACAAAAGGGGATGGGGAGGGGGGAGGGTAGATATTTCGGCTGTAGGCCAAAAATTTCGAAATGTGGAGGGAAACTTTGCGTGCGGGGCCGTCGGACACCATTCACTTTGAACGATAGTGTGCATCGCAAACGATTCTTCTGCTTAACGCGTATGGGATGAGTTTGAAAATTAAAATTTTGGTTGAAATTTCCCCGCATACGTCATTGCATGATTTAACATTGCTTCCTAATTTGGGCACACAAAAGAGCGTACAACACACAGACCAGACTTACTGAATCGAGCAATTTTAGTAATTAAACAGAGACAGTTCACCTAAACATTGCTCTAACAAAAGACCAGCATTAAAAGCAAAGCCTAAGTACGAATAATTTTAACAAATCCGCCGCCTGATAATCCCCAAGTGCAGGGAATCATCGTAGCAATTTCCAAAGGTGGAAGTGATAAGTATGGAGTGTCGAACCCACAAGGAGCTAAAGGTAAGATCAATATTCTCTCAAGTCCTTTCTGCCACTGATACGACTCTACGTACACCGAACGTTTGCTTCCAACTAGATACGAGAAACAAAACTACGTTGTGGGTATGAAGAAAATAACTTTGCATGATATCGGAGAGCTAAAAATATAAAAGTAGGTGCTGTTATCATAAATTTAGAATATATTACTAAATATTATAAATAGCGAGTGTGGAATAATGATGGATCGGTGTGCGGAATTGTCCTATGCAATTGTTAACAAGACCGGTAGTCGTCATTGCAATTTCATATGAGGGAGAGGCATAAGCTAACATACTTTCTCTTCTTGGATCATATGCACTTATGATTGGAACTCTAGCAAGCGTCCGCAACTACTAAAGATCATTAAGGTAAAACCCAACCATAGCATTAAAGCATCAAGCCCCCTTTATTCCCATACACCATGTCCCACTTATCCGTGTTTGTGTTTCAGTCACTCACGCAATGCAGACAATAAGTAAACCATGGACATATTGCAACACCCTACAGCGGGAATCCCTCATGCTTGCGTGACACGGAGGGCACCATAGGACAACACCAAAGTAAAACATGCAACTCGTACCAATCTAGATCATCAATCAACCCAAAGACAAAAGATATCTACTCAAAACATCATAGGATGGCAACACATCATTGGATCATAATATGTGGCATAAAGCACCATGTTTAAGTAGGGATTACAGCAGGGTGCGGGAGAGTGGACCGCGTAAAAGAGATGAGGATGGTGATGATGATGGTGATGTTGATGAAGACGATCACCGCGGCGATGATTCCCCTCCCGATGGCACTCCGGCGCCACCGAGAGAGAGGAGGAGAGATCCTCCCCCTTGTGCTTCCTCCTCCATGGCCTCCCCCTAGATGGGGAGAGGTTCTCCCTCTGGTCCTTGGCCTTTATGGCGATGATGGCCCCTCCGGGATCCTCCTCCATGGCCTCCGGTGATGATGGCACCCTCCGGCAGGGTACCAGAGAGGGCCTAGATTGATTTCTCGTGGCTACAGAGGCTTGCGGCGACAGAACTTCCAATCTAGGTTATTTCACGAAGGTTTCTGTATTTATAGGAGAGGTTGGCGTTGATTTCAAGTCAGGGGGTGATACGTCCATTTTGCATCATGCTTTTATATCGATATTTATTGCATTATGGGATGTTTTTACACGTTATGTCACAATACTTATGGCTATTCTCTCTTATTTTACAAGGTTTACATAAAGAGGGAGAATGCCGACAGTTGGGATTCTAGGCTGGAAAAGGAGCAAATATTGGAGACCTATTCTGCATAGCTCCAAAAGTCCTGAAACTCCACGAAAGTCATTTTGGGAATTAATAAAAAATATTCAGCAGAAGAAATACCTGAGGGGGGCCACCCACCGTCCACGAGGGTGGGGGCGCGCCCTACCCCTCTGGGCGCGCCACCCTGCCTCGTGGGCCACCTGGCAGCCCTCCGGTGCCCATCTTCTGCTATATGAAGTCTTTTACCCTGAAAAAAATCATGGGCAAGCTTTCGGGACGAAACTCCGCCGCCACGAGGCGGAACCTTGGCGGAACCAATCTAGGGCTCTGGCGGAGCTGTTCTGTCGGGGAAACTTCCCTCCGGGAGGGGGAAATCATCAACACCAACAATCCTCTCATCGGGAGGGGGTCAATCTCCATCAACATCTTCACTAGCACCATCTCCTCTCAAACCCTAGTTCATCTCTTGTATCCAATCTTTGTACCAAAACCTCAGATGGTACCTGTGGGTTGCTAGTATAGTATTGATTACTCCTTGTTGTTGATGCTAGTTGGTTTATTTGGTGGAAGATCATATGTTCAGATCCTTAATGCATATTTAAACCCCTCTGATCATGAACATGAATATGCTTTGTGAGTAGTTACGTTTGTTCCTGAGGACATGGGTGAAGTCTTGCTATTAGTAGTCATTTGAATTTGGTATTCGTTCGATATTTTGATGAGATGTATGTTGTCTCTCCTCTAGTGGTGTTATGTGAACGTCGACTACATGACACTTCACCATTGTTTGGGCCTAGAGGAAGGCATTGGGAAGTAATAAGTAGATGATGGGTTGCTAGAGTGACAGAAGCTTAAACCCTAGTTGATGAGTTGCTTCGTAAGGGGCTGATTTGGATCCATATGTTTCATGCTATGGTTAGGTTTACCTTAATACTTCTTTTGTAGTTGCGGATGCTTGCAATAGGGGTTAATCATAAGTGGGATGCTTGTCCAAGAAAGGGCAGTACCCAAGCACCGGTCCACCCACATATCAAATTATCAAAGTAACGAACGTGAATCATATGAGCGTGATGAAAACTAGCTTGACGATAATTCCCATGTGTCCTCGGGAGCGCTTTTCTCATTATAAGAACTTGTCCAGGCTTGTCCTTTGCTACAAAAAGGATTGGGCCACCTTGCTGCACTTTATTTATTTTGATTGCTTGTTACCCGTTACAAATTATCTTATCACAAAACTATCTGTTACCGATAATTTCAGTGCTTGCAGAGAATACCTTACTGAAAACCGCTTGTCATTTCCTTCTGCTCCTAATTGGGTTCGACACTCTTACTTATCGAAAGGACTACGATAGATCCCCTACACTTGTGGGTCATCAAGACTCTTTTCTGGCGCCGTTGCCGGGGAGTGAAGCGCCTTTGGTAAGTGGAACTTGGTAAGGAAACATTTATATAGTGTGCTGAAATTTACTGTCAATTGTTACTATGGAAACTAATCCTTTGAGGGGCTTGTTCGGGGTATCTTCACCCCGACCAGTAGAGCAAAGAGTTGCTCCTCAACCTACTGAACCTACTGAAAATGTTTACTTTGAAATTCCTTCGGGTATGGTAGAGAAACTGCTAGCTAATCCCTTTGCAGGAGATGGAACATTGCATCCCGATTTACACCTTATCTATGTGGATGAAGTTTGTGGATTATTTAAGCTTGCAGGTATGCCTGATGATGTTATTAAGAAGAAGGTTTTCCCTTTATCTTTGAAGGGAGATGCATTGACATGGTATAGGCTATGTGATGATATTGGATCCTGGGACTATAAACGATTGAAATTGGAATTTCACCAGAAGTTTTATCCTATGCATCTTGTTCATCGTGATCGTAATTATATATATAATTTTTGGCCTCGCGAAGAAGAAAGTATCGCTCAAGCTTGGGGGAGGCTTAATTTAATGTCATATTCATGCCCCAATCATGAGCTCTCAAGAGAAATGATTGTTCAAAACTTTTATGCTCGGCTTTCTCTCAACAATCGCACCATGCTTGATACTTCTTGTGCTGGGTCTTTTATGATGAAGACTATTGAATTCAAATGGGATGTATTGGAAAGAATTAAATGCAACTCTGAAGATTGGGATTCCGATGATGGTAAGGAGTGAGGTATGACACCTAAGTCTGATTGTGTTAAATCTTTTATCAATACCGATGCTTTTCGTGGATTTAGCCCTAAATATGGACTTGACTCTAATATAGTAGCTTCTTTCTGTGAATCATTTGCTACTCATGTTGATCTCCCTAAGGAGAAGTGGTTGAAATATAATCCTCCCATTGAAGTAAAAGTAGTTGCACCTGTTACAGTTGAAGAAAATACTATCACTTATAATGATCCTATAGTTCCTACTACTTATATTGAGAAACCACCTTTCCCTGTTAGGATAAAGGATCATGCTAAAGCTTCAACTGTGATTCGTAAGAGCAATACTAGAACATATACACCTCCTGAGCAAATTAAACTTGAACCTAGTATTGCTATGGTTAAAGATCTCTTGGCTGATAATATTGATGGGCATGTTATTTATTTCTGTGATCAAGCTGCTAGAATTGCTAGACCCGATGCTAAGAAACATAGACCTATTGTAGGCATGTCTGTTATTTCTATTAAAATAGGAGATCATTGTTATCATGGCTTATGTGATATGGGTTCTAGTGCTAGTGCAATACCTCATTCCTTATATAAAGAAATTATGCATGACATTGCACCTGCTGAGATAGAAGATATTGCTGTTACAATTAAGCTTGCCAATAGAGATACTATTTCACCAATTGGGATTGTTAGAGATGTTGAAGTCTTGTGTGGGAAAGTTAAATACCCTGCTGATTTTCTTGTTCTTGGTTCCCCACAAGATGACTTTTGTCCCATTATATTTGGTAGACCCTTCTTGAATACTGTTAATGCTAAGATTGATTGCGAAAAGGATGTTGTTACGATTGGCTTAGGAGATATGTCTCATGAGTTTAATTTTGCTAAATTTTGTAGACAACCCCATGATAAAGAATTGCCTAGTAAGGATGAAATTATTGGTCTTGCTTCTATTGCCGTGCCTCCTACTGATCCTTTAGAACAATATTTGCTAGACCATGAAAATGATATGTTTATGAATGAAAGAAGGGAAATAGATGAAGTATTCTTTAAACAGGGTCCTATTTTGAAACACAACTTGCCTGTTGAAATCCTAGGGGATCCTCCACCACCCAAGGGTGATCCCGTGTTTGAGCTTAAACCATTATCTGATACTCTTAAATATGCTTATCTTGATGAAAAGAAGATATATCCTATTATTATTAGTGCTAACCTCTCAGAGCAAGAAGAAGAAAGATTATTGAAATTCTGAAGAAGCACTGTGCTGCTATTGGATATACTCTTGAAGATCTTAAGGGCATTAGTCCCACTCTATGCCAACACAAAATAAAATTGGAGGAAGACGCCAAACCAGTCATTGATCACCAACGACGATTAAAACCTAAGATGAAGGAAGTGGTAAGAAAAGAAATACTAAAGCTCCTCGAGGCAGGTATAATTTATCCCGTTGCTGATAGTAAGTGGGTAAGTCATGTCCATTGTCTCCCTAAGAAGGGAGGTATTACGGTTGTTCCTAATGATAAAGATGAATTGATCTCGCAAAGAATTATTACAGGTTATAGGATGGTAATTGATTTCCGCAAATTAAATAAAGCTACTAAAAAAGATCATTACCCTTTACCTTTTATTGATCAAATGCTATAAAGACTATCCAAACATACACATTGTTGCTTTCTAGATGGTTACTCTGGTTTCTCTCAAATACCTGTGTCAGCGGAGGATCAGGAAAAGACCACTTTTACTTGCCCTTTCGGTACCTTTGCTTATAGACGTATGCCTTTTGGTTTATGTAATGCACCTACTACCTTTCAAAGATGCATGATGGCTATATTCTCTGACTTTTGTGAAAAGATTTGTGAGGTATTCATGGATGATTTTTCCGTTTATGGATCCTCTTTTGATGATTGCTTGAGCAACCTTGATCGAGTTTTGCGGAGATGTGAAGATACTAGTCTCATCTTGAATTGGGAAAAGTGCCACTTTATGGTTAATGAAGGCATTGTCTTGGGGCATAAAATTTCTGAGAAAGGTATTGAAGTTTATAAAGCTAAAGTTGATGCTATTGAAAAGATGCCGTGTCCCAAGGACATTAAAGGTATAAGAAGTTTCCTTGGTCATGCCGGTTTTTATAGGAGGTTCAATAAGGACTTTTCTAAAATTTCTAGGCCTCTGACTAATTTATTGCAACAAGATATTCCTTTTGTCTTCGATGATGATTGTATAGAAGCATTTGAAATACTTAAGAAAGCTTTGATTTCCGCACCTATTGTTCAGCCACCTGATTGGAACTTACCCTTTGAAATTATGTGTGATGCTAGTGATTATGCTGTAGGTGGTGTTCTAGGACAAAGAGTTGATAAGAAACTAAATGTTATTCAATATGCTAGTAAAACTTTAGACAGTGCTCAGAGAAACTCTGCTACTACTGAAAAAGAATTCTTAGCAGTTGTATTTGCTTGTGATAAGTTCAGACCTTATATTGTTGATTCTAATGTAACTATTCACACTGATCATGCTGCTATTAAATATCTTATGGAAAAGAAAGATGCTAAACCTAGACTTATTAGATGGGTTCTCTTGCCAAAAGAATTGGATTTGCATATTATTGATAGAAAGGGAGCTGAGAACCCCATTGCACACAACTTGTCTAGGTTAGACAATGTTCTTGATGACCCACTACCTATTGATGATAGCTTTTGTGATGAACAATTAGCTGCCATAAATGCTTCTCGTACTGCTCCATGGTATGCTGATTATGCTAATTACATTGTTGCTAAATTCATACCACCTAGTTTCACATACCAGCAAAAGAAAAAGTTCTTCTATGATTTAAGACATTACTTCTGGGATGACGCACACCTTTATAAAGGAGTAGATGGTGTTATTAGACGTTGTGTACCTGAGAATGAACAGGAACAGATCCTACGCAAGTGTCACTCCGAGGCATATGGAGGACACCTCGCTGGAGATAGAACTGCACATAAGGTATTGCAATCCGGTTTTTGTTGGCCTACTCTCTTCAAAGATGCCCGTAAGTTTGTCTTGTCTTGTGATGAATGTCAAAGAATTGGTAATATTAGTAGACGTCAAGAAATGCCTATGAATTATTCTCTTGTTATTGAACCATTTGATGTTTGGGGCTTTGATTATATGGGACCGTTTCCCGCCTCTAATGGATATACACATATTTTAGTTGCTGTTGATTACGTTACTAAGTGGGTAGAAGCTATTCCAACTAGTAGTGTTGATCATAACACCTCTATTAAGATGCTTAAAGAAGTTATTTTTTCGAGGTTTGGAGTCCCTAGATACTTAATGACTGATGGTGGTTCACATTTTATTCATGGTGCTTTTCGTGAAATGCTTGCTAAGTATGATGTTAATCATAGAATTGCATCTCCACCCACAGTCTAGTGGTCAAGTAGAATTGAGTAATAGATAGCTCAAATTAATTTTGCAAAAGACTGTTAATAGATCTAGAAAAAATTGGTCCAAGAAACTTGATGATGCATTATGGGCCTATAGAACTGCATATAAGAATCCTATGGGTATGTCTCCGTATAAAATGGTTTATGGAAAAGCATGTCACTTACCTCTCGAACTTGAACATAAGGGATATTGGGCCATTAAAGAGCTCAATTATGATTTCAAACTTGCTGGTGAGAAGAGGTTATTTGACATTAGCTCACTTGCTGAATGGAGAACCCAAGCCTATGAGAATGCCAAGCTGTTTAAAGAAAAAGTTAAAAGATGGCATGACAGAAGGATACAAAAGCGTGAGTTTAACGTAGGTGATTATGTGTTGCTATTCAACTCTCGTTTAAGATTTTTTGTAGGAAAACTTCTGTCTAAATGGGAAGGCCCTTACGTTATCGAGGAGGTCTATCATTCCGGTGCCATAAAAATCAACAACTTCGAAGGCACAAATCTGAAGGTGGTGAACGGTCAAAGAATCAAGCACTACATCTCAGGTAACCCAATAAATGTTGAAACTAATGTTATTGAAACCGTATCCCCGGAGGAATACATAAGGGACACTTTCCAGAATGTTTCAGACTCCAAAAAGGAATAGGTATGTGGTACGGTAAGTAAACTGACTCCAAAACAGTTCTAATAGCATTTTTTCTCCGTTTTGGAATATTTAGGAAAATAGGAAAATAAGAAGTAGTCTGGGAAGGACACGAGGCATCCACGAGGGTGGAGGGCGCGCCCCCTGCCTCGTGGACACCTCGTGTGCTCTTCGGACTCCGTTTTCTTGCAAGATACTTCTTTCAGTCGGTAAAAATTCATTATATAATCTCCCGAAGGTTTCGACCACCATATCATGCAAAAATCCTCTGTTTTTGTCTTGAGCTATTTCCGCCACAGATTAGAGCAATATGTCATCCCAGGATTCGGAGGGAGAAAGCTATGTGGCTGGTTACCTTGCAGACCCTAAGGTCTATGGAGACGTGGAGCACTCTGGCTGGACCACTGAGGAAGAAGAAGACTACGAGCCTAAAGGAAAGGAAGAGACGAGCTCAGACGAAGGTGAAGTCCCATCACCTCAACCAGGGGACATGCATGTGGAGTTTAAGAAGTCAAGCCTCCCTGATAGAGCAAAGAAAGAAAAGATCAAGTTTATTCCCTTTCGTCACTTGCAGGAAAACAAACAAGAACTATGCAAAAGGATATTAAGCCTTGAGAAGGAAATTGATGATCTAAGGGAGCAAAATTCCATCCTCAAGCGCAAATTGAGGAGGAAGCCTACATCACCAACAACTCGATCATCACCACCTCTGAGGACATAATCACATGGGTATGGGCACTCCCCTTGGCAACTGCCAAGCTTGGGGGAGGTGCCCCGGTATCGTATCACCATCACACTCCTATCTTTACCGTTTTTCTTACTTCGACCCCTTTGGTAATATCTTGATCTAGTAGAATAAAGTTTTGGTATGAATTAGTTTTGAGTTTTGCTTTATGATCTCTCTATGTTATCGAGTCTGTGATCTATATATAATAAAGATTAGTGTTGAGTCAAGGGCTTTGCTATCTTGCTATGATCTTAAGTGCATAAAAGAATAAGAAGAAATAGAAGAGTTCACATTAATCTTATGGATAGTAATGACTTCACATATAGAGAGTATGATGATTAAAAGTTGTTGAGAGTTGGCAAACATAATTTTGATCACCACTGCAATTAATAGGAAGTAATAAAGAAAGAGAGGTTCTCACATATAAATATACTATCTTGGACATCTTTTATGATTGTGAGCACTCATTAAAGTATGACATGCTAAAGAGTTGACGTTGGACAAGGAAGACAACGTAATGGGTTAGGTTTTCTCACATCTCAGTTAAAGTATATTGTGATGGATCGTCTAACATGTTGAGCTTTCCTTTCCCCCTCATGCTAGCCAAATTCCTTGCACCTAGTAGAGATACTACTTGTGCTTCCAAACACCCTTAAACTCAGTTTTGCCATGAGAGTCCACCAAATCTACCTATGGATTGAGTAAGATCCTTCAAGTAAGTTGTCATGTTGCATGCAATAAAAATTGCTCTCTGATACGTCCATTTTGCATCATGCTTTTATATCAATATTTATTGCATTATGGGCTGTTATTACACATTATATATCAATACTTATGGCTATTTTCTCTTATTTTACAAGGTTTACCGTGAAGAGGGGGAATGCCGGCAGCTGGAAATTTGGCTGGAAAAGGAGCAAATATTGGAAACCTCTTCTGCACAGCTCCAAAAGTCCTGAAACTCCATGAAAGTCATTTTTGGAATTTATAAGAATTATTGAGCGGAAGAAATACCTCTGGGGCCCACACCCTGGCCAGGAGGGTGGGGGGCGCGCCCTCCCTTACTGGGCGCGCCCCTTGTCTCCTGGGCCCCCTGGTGGCCCTCCGGTGTCCATCTTCTGCTATATGAAGGCTTTTACCCTGGAAAAAATCATGGGCAAGCTTACGGGGCGAAACCAATCTAGAGCTCCGGCAGAGCTGTTCTGCCGGGAAAACTTCCCTCCGGGAGGGGGAAATCATCACCATCGTCATCACCAACGATCCTCTCATCGGGAGGGGGTCAATCTCCATCAACATCTTCACCAGCACCATCTCCTCTCAAAACCCTAGTTCATCTCTTGTATCATATCTTATATCAAAACCACAAATTGGTACCTGTGGGTTGCTAGTAGTGTTGATTACTCCTTGTAGTTGATGCTAGTTGGTTTATTTGGTGGAAGATCATATGTTCAGATCCTTAATGCATATTAATACTCCTCTGATCATGAACATGAATATTCTTTGTGAGTAGTTACGTTTGTTCCTGAGGACATGGGTGAAGTCTTGCTATTAGTAGTCATGTGAATTTGGTATTCGTTCGATATTTTGATGAGATGTATGTTGTCTCTCCTCTAGTGGTGTTATGTGAATGTCGACTACATGCCACTTCACCATTATTTGGGCCTAGAGGAAGGCATTGGGAAGTAATAAGTACATGATGGGTTCCTAGAGTGACAGAAGCTTAAACCCTAGTTTATGCGTTGCTTCGTTAGGGGCTGATTTGGATTCATATGTTTAATGATGTGGTTCGATTTACCTTAATAATTCTTTTGTAGTTGCAGATGCTTGCAATAGGGGTTAATCATAAGTGGGATGCTTGTCCAAGAAAGGGCAGTACCCAAGAACCGGTCCACCCACATATCAAATTATCAAAGTACTGAACGCGAATCATATGAGCGTGATGAAACTAGCTTGACGATAATTCCCATGTGTCCTCGGGAGCTCCTTTCTCATTATAAGAAATTGTCCAAGCTTATCCTTTGCTACATAAAGGATTGGGCCACCTTGCTGCACTTTATTTACTTTCATTACTTGCTACTCGTTACAATTTATCTTATCACAAAACTATCTATTACCTATAATTTCACTGCTTGCAGAGAAAACCTTACTGAAAACCGCTTATCATTTCCTTCTGCTCCTCGTTGGGTTTGACACTCTAACTTATCGAAAGGACTACGATAGATCCCCTATACTTGTGGGTCATCACTCTCTAAATATGTATGACTTATTAGTGTGGAGAAAATAAGCTTTATACGATCTTGTGATATGGAAGTAATAAAAGCGACGGACTGCATAATAAAGGTTCATATCACAAGTGGCAATATAAAGTGACGTTCTTTTGCATTAAGATTTCGTGCATCCAACCATACTGCGAAGGGCCTATCTTTTACATTATGCAAGAGTCAAGGTGATCTTCACCTTTCCTTTTTTTTATCCTTTGGCAAGCACCTCGTGTTGGAAAGATCCTGATATATATATATATATATATATATATATATATATATCCAATTGGATGTAAGTTAGCATGAACTATTATTATTGACATTACCCTTGTGGTAATAGGTTGGGAGGCAACACTATAAGCCCCTATCTTTCTTTGTGTCCGATTAAGACTCCATAACCATAAGTATTGCGTGAGTGTTAGCAATTGTGAAAGACTAAATGATAGTTGAGTATGTGGACTTGCTGAAAAGATCTATCATATGAGCGTGATGAAACTAGCTTGACGATAATTCCCATGTGTCCTCGGGAGCTCCTTTCTCATTATAAGAAATTGTGCAGGCTTATCCTTTGCTACATAAAGTATTGGGCCACCTTGCTGCACTTTATTTACTTTCATTACTTGCTACTCGTTACAATTTATCTTATCACAAAACTATCTATTACCTACAATTTCAGTGCTTGCAAAGAAAACCTTACTGAAAACTGCTTATCATTTCCTTCTGCTCCTCGTTGGGTTCGACACTCTTACTTATCGAAAGGACTACGATAGATCCCCTATACTTGTGGGTCATCAAGACTCTTTTTTGGCGCCGTTGCCGGGGAGTGTAGCGCTTTTGGTGAGTGGAACTTGGTAAGGAAACATTTATATAGTGTGCTGAAATTTACTGTCACTTGTTACTATGGAAACTAATCCTTTGAGGGGCTTGTTCGGGGTATCTTCACCCCGACCAGAAGAGCAAAGAGTTGCTCCTCAACCTACTGAACTTTTTTAAAATATTCACATTGAGATTCCTTCGGGTATGATAGAGAAACTGCTAGCTAATCCATTTGTAGGAGATGGAACATTGCATCCCGATTTACACCTTATCTTTGTGGATGAAGTTTGTGGATTATTTAAGCTTGCAGGTATTCCCAATGATGTTGTCAAAAGGAAGGTCTTCCCTTTATCTTTGAAGGGAGATGCATTGACATGGTATAGGCCATGTGATGATACGAGATCTTGGAATTATAAACAATTGAAGTTGGAATTTCACCAGAAGTTCTATCCTATGCATCTTGTTCATCGTTATCGTAATTACATATATAATTTCTGGCCTCGCGAAGGAGAAAGCATCGCTCAAGCTTGGGGGAGGCTTAAATCAATGTTATATTCATGCCCCAATCATGAGCTCTCCAGAGAAATGATTATTCAAAAAATTTATGCTCGGCTTTCTCTCAATAATCGCAACCTGCTCGATACTTCCTGTGCTGGTTCTTATATGCTGAAGACTATTGATTTCAAATGGGACTTATTGGAAAGAATTAAATGCAACTCTAAAGATTGGGGTTCCGACGATGGTAAGGAGTCAGGTATGACACCTAAGTTTGATTGTGTTAAATCTTTTATGGATACCAATGCTTTTCGTGGATTTAGCGCTAAATACGGACTTGACTCTGAGATAGTAGCTTCTTTCTGTGAATCTTTTGCTACTCACGTTGATCTCCCTAAGGAGAAGTGGTTTAAATATAATCCTCCCGTTGAAGTAAAAGTAGCTGCACGTATTACAGTTAAAGAAAAGACTGTTACCTATAGTGATCCTATTGTTCCTACTACTTATGTTGAGAAACCCCCTTTTCCTGTTAGGATAAAGGATCATGCTAAAACTTCGACTGTTGTTTGTAAGAGTAATACTAGGACTTATACACCTCCTGAGCAAATTAAACTTGAACCTAGTATTGCTATGGTTAAAGATCTTTTGGATGATAATATAGATGGGCATGTTATTTATTTTCATGATGAAGCTGCTAATATTGCTAAACCCGATACTAAGATACATAGACCTGTTGTAGGCATGCCTGTTATTTCCGTTAAAATAGGAGATCATTGTTATCATGGCTTATGTGATATGGGTGCTAGTGCTAGTGCAATACCCTATGACTTATATAAAGAAATTATGCATGACATTGCACCCGCTGAATTGGAAGATATTGATGTTACTATCAAGCTTGCCAATAGAGATACTATTTCACCAATTGGGATTGTTAGAGATGTTGAAGTCTTGTGTGGGAAGGTTAAATATCCCGCTGATTTTCTTGTTCTTATTTCCCCACAAGATGACTTTTGTCCCATTATTTTTGGTAGACCTTTCTTGAATACTGTTAATGCTAAGATTGATTGTGAAAAGGATATTGTCACGATTGGCTTAGATGGTATGTCTCATGAGTTTAATTTTGCTAAGTTTCGTAGACAACCTCGTAATAGAGAATCATCTAGTAAGGATGAAATTATTGGTCGTGCTTCTATTGCCGTACCTCCAACTGATCCTTTAGAACAATATCTGCTAGACCATGAAAATGATATGTTTATGAAGGAGTGAAGGGAAATAGATGAAGTGTTCCTTAAACAGGAACCTATGCTGAAACTCAACCTTCCCGTTGAAATTCTTGGGGATCCCCCTCCACCCAAGGGTGATCCCGTGTTTGAACTCAAACCATTACCTGATAATCTTAAGTATGCTTATCTTGATGAAAAGAAAATGTATCCTGTTATTATTAGTGCTAACCTCTTTCAGAGCAAGAAGAAGAAAGGTTATTGAAAACTCTGAAGAAGCACCGTGCTGCTATTGGATATACTCTGGATGATCTCAAGGGCATTAGTCCCACGTTATGTCAACACAAAATTAATTTGGAGGCCGATGCTAAACCAGTTAGAGATCCTCAATGACGACTGAATCCCAAGATGAAAGAAGTGGTAAGAAAGGAGATACTAAAGCTCCTTGAGGCAGGTATAATTTACCCCGTTGCTGATAGTGATTGGGTAAGCCCTGTCCATTGTGTTCCTAAAAAGGGAGGTATTACTGTCGTTCCTAATGATAAATATGAATTAATCCCGCAAAGAATTATTACAGGTTATAGGATGGTAATTGATTTCCGTAAATTTAATAAAGCTACTAAGAAAGATCATTACCCTTTACCTTTTATTGATCAAATGCTGGAAAGACTATCCAAACATACACATTTCTGCTTTCTAGATGGTTATTCTGGCTTCTCTCAAATACCCGTGTCAGCAGGGGATCAATCAAAAACTACTTTTACTTGCCCTTTCGGTACTTTTGCTTATAGACGTATGCCTTTTGGTTTATGTAATGCACCTGCTACCTTTCAAAGATGTATGATGGCTATATTCTCTGACTTTTGTGAAAAGATTTGTGAGGTATTCATGGATGATTTTTCCGTTTATGGATCCTCTTTTGATGATTGCTTGAGCAACCTTGATCGAGTTTTGCAGAGATGTGAAGACACTAGTCTCGTCTTGAATTGGGAAAAGTGCCACTTTATGGTTAATGAAGGCATTGTCTTGGGGCACAAGATCTCCGAGAGAGGTATTGAAGTCGATAAAGCTAAAGTTGATGCTATTCAAAAGATACCATGCCCCAAGGACATAAAAGGTATAAGAAGTTTCCTTGGTCAAGCCGGTTTTTATAGGAGGTTCATTAAGGACT
Organism: Triticum aestivum; assembly: GCF_018294505.1. Taxonomy (NCBI): domain Eukaryota; kingdom Viridiplantae; phylum Streptophyta; class Magnoliopsida; order Poales; family Poaceae; genus Triticum; species Triticum aestivum. Next base: position 7,834,299 of record NC_057802.1, on the reverse strand, counting down.
TTTCCAAAATCTCCAGGCCTCTAACTAATTTACTGCAAAAAGATATTCCTTTTGTCTTTGATGATGATTGTGTAGAAGCATTTGAAATACTTAAGAAAGTTTTAATCACCACACCTATTGTTCAGCCACCTGATTGGAATTTACCTTTTGAAATTATGTGTGATGCTAGTGATTATGCTGTAGGTGCTGTTCTAGGGCAAAGAGTTGATAAGAAATTGAATGTTATCCAGTATGCTAGTAAGACTCTTGATACTGCCCAGAGAAATTATGCTACCACTAAAAAAGAATTCTTAGCAGTCGTGTTTGCATGTGATAAGTTTAGACCTTATATAGTTGATTCCGAAGTTACTATTCACACTGATCATGCTGCTATTAAATATCTTATGGATAAGAAAGATGCTAAGGCTAGACTCATTAGATGGGTTCTCTTAGACCAAGAATTTGATTTGCATATTATTGATAGAAAGGGAGCTGAGGACCCTGTTGCAGACAACTTGTCTAGGCTAGAGAATGTTCTTGATGACCCACTACCTATTGATGATAGCTTTCCTGATGAACAATTAGCGGTCGTTAATGCTTCTCATACTGCTCCATGGTATGCTGATTACGCTAATTACATTGTTGCTAAATTTATACCACCTAGTTTCACATAACAACAAAAGAAAAAGTTCTTTTATGATTTAAGACATTACTTTTGGGATGACTCACACCTTTATAAAGAAGGAGTAGATGGTGTGATTAGACGTTGTGTACCTGAGCATGAATAGGAACAGGTCCTACGCAAGTGTCACTCCGAATCATATGGAGGACACCACGCTGGAGATAGAACTGCACATAAGGGACTGCAATCTGGTTTTTATTGGCCTACTCTCTTCAAGGACGCTCGTAAGTTTTTCTTATCATGTGATGAATGTCAAAGAATTGGTAATATCAGTAGACGTCAAGAAATGCCTATGAATTATTCTCTTGTTATTGAACCGTTTGATGTTTGGGGCTTCGATTATATGGGACCTTTTCCTGCCTCTAATGGTTACACACATATTTTAGTTGATGTTGATTACGTTACTAAGTGGGTAGAAGCTATTCCAACTAGTAGTGCTGATCATAACACTTCTATTGAAATGCTTAAAGAAGTTATTTTTCTGAGGTTTGGAGTCCCTAGATATCTTATGACTGATGGCGGTTCACATTTTATTCATGGTGCTTTTCGCAAAATGCTTGCTAAGTATGATGTTAATCATAGAATTGCATCTCCTTATCACCCTCAGTCTAGTGGTCAAGTAGAATTGAGCAATAGAGAGCTCAAATTAATTTTGCAAAAGACTGTCAATAGATCTAGAGAGAATTGGTCCAAGAAACTTGATGATGCATTATGGGCCTATAGAACCGCATACAAAAATCCTATGGGCATGTCTCCATATAAGATGGTTTATGGAAAAGCTTGTCATTTACCTCTAGAACTTGAACATAAAGCATATTGGGCTATTAAAGAGCTCAACTATGACTTCAAACTTGCCGGTGAAAAGAGGTTGTTTGATATTAGCTCACTTGATGAATGGAGAACCCAAGCCTATGAGAATGCCAAGCTATTCAAAGAAAAAGTCAAACGCTGGCATGACAAAAGGATACAAAAGCGTGAGTTTAAGGTAGGTGATTATGTGTTGTTATTCAACTCTCGTTTAGGATTTTTTGCAGGAAAACTTCTCTCTAAATGGGAAGGTCCTTACGTTATCGAGGATGTCTATCGTTCTGGTGCCATAAAAATCAACAACTTCGAAGGCACAAGTCCGAGGGTAGTGAACGGTCAAAGAATTAAACATTATATTTCAGGTAATCCTATCAATGTTGAAACTAATATTATTGAAACCGTAACCCCGGAGGAATACATAAGGGACACTTTCCAGAACGTTCCAGACTCCGAAAAGGAATAGGTATGTGGTACGGTAAGCAAACCGACTCCAAAACAATTCTAATGGCAATCTTTATCAGTTTTGGAATATTTAAGAATTTTAGGAAGAAAGAAGTAATCCGGGAAGGACACGAGGCCTCCGGGAGGGTGGAGGGCGCGCCCTCCCTTACTGGGCGCGCCCCCTGTCTCCTGGGCACCTCTTTTGCCTCCCGGACTCCATTTTCTTGCATGTTACGTATTTTGGTCGGTAAAAATTCATTATATAATCTCCCGAAGGTTTTGACCACCGTATCACGCAAATATCCTCTGTTTTCGTTTTGAGTTGTTTCTGTTGCAGATCTAGAGCACCATGACATCACCCTCTTCCAAGAATGAAGACAAGGATGCTTGGCTATTGAAGATAGAGCTGAAAAGAGAAGAACCGGAAGAGATCAACAAGGATGAAGGGATCAAGAATGCCATGGAGGTTCAAGCTCCGGCAGTAAAAGAAGAAGACATCCTTCAACCCTTAGCCAACCTCTTTACTCCAACTGAGATCGAAGCTTTCAAGATGATTGAGTTAGCTTGCATACAGAATAAGAATCTCACACAGGAGAATATTTTGCTGAAGGATTATATCACCGGACTCAAGGGCATTATCCGCAAGTTGGAGGAGCTTTTACGCTCGATGTGCGATTATACACCATCATAATCACCACCTCCGTCACCTCCAAGGACATAATTACATGGGTATGGGCACTCCCCTTGGCAACTGCCAAGCTTGGGGGAGGTGCCCCGGTATCGTATCACCATCACACTCCTGTCTTTACTGTTTTATTTAGTTCGATCCTTTTTAGTAGTATCTTGATCTAGTAGATTGAAGTTTTGATATCAATTAGTTTTGTGTTTTTCTTTGTGATCTCTTTATGTAATCGAGTCCATGAGCTATCTATAATAAAGATTAGTGTTGAGTCAAGGGCTTTGCCATCTTGCTATGATCTTGAGAAAGTAGAAAGAATAAAAGAGTTCATATTGATCTTGTCGATAGTAATGACTTCACACATAGAAATTATGAGGCATAAAAGTTGTTGAGAGTTGATAAACATAGTTTTGGTCATCGTTGCAATTAATAGGAAGTAATAAGGAAAGAAAGGTTTCACATACAAATATATTATCTTGAACATCTTTTATGATTGTGAGCACTCATTAAGTATGACATGCTAAAAGAGTTGACGTTGGACAAGGAAGACAACGTAATGGTTTATGTTTTCTCACATCTCAGTTAAAGTATATTGTCATTGACCTTCCAAACATGTTGAGCTTGCCTTTCCCCCTCATGCTAGCCAAATTCCTTGCACCAAGTAGACATACTACTTGTGCTTCCAAATATCCTTAAACCCAGTTTTGCCATGAGAGTCCACCATACCTACCTATGATTGAGAAAGATCCTTCAAGTAAGTTGTCATGTTGCAGGGCAATAAAAATTGCTATCTAAATATGTATGAATTATTAGTGCAGAGAAAATAAGCTTTATACGATCTTGTTGTGAAGCAATAAAAGCGACGGACTGCATAATAAAGGTCCACATACAAGGGGAAATATAAAGTGACGTTCTTTTGCATTAAGATTTTGTGCATCCAAGCCTAAATGCACATGACAACCTCTGCTTCCCTCTGCGAAGGGCCTGTCTTTTACTTTATGTTTTTACTTTATGCTTGAGTCAAGGTGATCTTCACCTTTCCCTTTTTCATTTTATCCTTTGGCAAGCTCCTCGTGTTTGAAAGATCATGATATATATATATCCAATTGAATGTAAGTTAGCATGGGTTATTATTGTTGACATCACCTAAAGGTGAATACGTTGGGAGGTAACAGAATAAGCCCCTATCTTTCTCAGTGTCTGGCTGAAACTCCATAACCACAAGTATTGCATGAGTGTTAGCAATCGTACAAGACTACATGATAGTTGAGTATGTGGACTTGCTGAAAAGCTCTATTCTTGACTCTTTCTGATGTTATGATAAATTGCAATTGCTTCAATGACTGAGATTATAGTTTGTTAGTTCCCAATGAAGTTTCTGAACCATACTTCACATTGTGAATTGATCGTTACTTGAACATAAGAAATTACATAATAAAATCTATTTATGTTGCTGTTATAAGAATAATCATGATGCCCTCATGTCCGTATTTTATTTTCTCGACACCTCTATCTCTAAACATGTGGACATATTTTTCGATATCGGCTTCTGCTTGAGGACAAGCGAGGTCTAAGCTTGGGGGAGTTGATACGTCCATTTTGCATCATGCTTTTATATCAATATTTATTGCATTATGGGCTGTTATTACACATTATATATCAATACTTATGGCTATTCTCTCTTATTTTACAAGGTTTACCGTGAAGAGGGGGAATGCCGGCAGCTGGAATTCTGGCTGGAAAAGGTGCAAATATTGGAAACCTATTCTGCACAGCTCCAAAAGTCCTGAAACTCCACGAAAGTCTTTTTTGGAATTTATAAGAATTATTGAGCGGAAGAAATACCTCTGGGGGCCCACACCCTGGCCAGGAGGGTGGGGGCGCGCCCCCCTGTCTCCTAGGCCCCCTGGTTGCTCTCCGGTGTCCATCTTCTGCTATATGAAGGCTTTTACCCTGGAAAAAATCATGGGCAAGCTTACGGGACGAAACTCCGCCGCCACGAGGCGGAACCTTGGCGGAACCAATCTAGAGCTCCGGCAGAGCTGTTCGGCCGGGGAAACTTCCCTCCGGGAGGGGGAAATCATCACCATCATCATCACCAATGATCCTCTCATTGGGAGGGGGTCAATCTCCATCAACATCTTCACCAGCACCATCTCCTCTCAAAACCCTAGTTCATCTCTTGTATCCAATCTTGTATCAAAACCACAAATTGGTACCTGTGGGTTGCTAGTAGTGTTTATTACTCCTTGTAGTTGATGCTAGTTGGTTTATTTGGTGGAAGATCATATGTTCAGATCCTTAATGCATATTAATACTCCTCTGATCATGAACATGAATATGCTTTGTGAGTAGTTACGTTTGTTCCTGGGGACATGGGTGAAGTCTTGCTATTAGTAGTCATGTGAATTTGGTATCCGTTCGATATTTTGATGAGATGTATGTTGTCTCTCCTCTAGTGGTGTTATGTGAACATCGACTACATGACACTTCACCATTATTTGGGCCTAGAGGAAGGCATTGGGAAGTAATAAGTAGATGATGGGTTGCTAGAGTGACAGAAGCTTAAACCCTAGTTTATGCGTTGCTTCGTTAGGGGCTGATTTGGATCCATATGTTTAATGTTGTGGTTAGGTTTACCTTAATACTTCTTTTGTAGTTGCAGATGCTTGCAATAGGGGTTAATCATAAGTGGGATGCTTGTCCAAGAAAGGGAAGTACCCAAGCACCGGTCCACCCACATATCAAATTATCAAAGTACTGAACGCGAATCATATGAGCGTGATGAAACTAGCTTGACAATAATTCCCATGTGTCCTCGGGAGCTCCTTTCTCATTATAAGAAATTGTCTAGGCTTATCCTTTGCTACATAAGAGATTAGGCCACCTTGCTGCACTTTATTTACTTTCATTACTTGCTACTCGTTACAATTTATCTTATCACAAAACTATTTATTACCTACAATTTCAGTGCTTGCAGGGAAAACCTTACTGAAAACCGCTTATCATTTCCTTCTGCTCCTCGTTGGGTTCGACACTCTTACTTGTCGAAAGGACTACGATAGATCCCCTATACTTGTGGGTCATCACTCTCTAAATATGTATGACTTATTAGTGTGGAGAAAATAAACTTTATACGATCTTGTGATATGGAAGTAATAAAAGCAACGGACGGCATAATAAAGGTTCATATCACAAGTGGCAATATAAACTGACGTTCTTTTGCATTAAGATTTCGTGCACCCAACCATAAAAGCACATGACAACCTCTACTTCCCTCTACGAAGGGCCTATCTTTTACGTTATGCAAGAGTCAAGGTGATCTTCACCTTTCCTTTTTTTTATCCTTTGGCAAGCACCTCGTGTTGGAAAGATCCGGATATATATATATATATATATATCCAATTGGATGTAAGTTAGCATGAACTATTATTATTGACATTACCCTTGAGGTAATAGGTTGGGAGGCAACACTATAAGCCCCTATCTTTCTTTGTGTCCGATTAAGACTCTGTAACCATAAGTATTGCGTTAGTGTTAGACTAAATGATAGTTGAGTATGTGGACTTGCTGAAAAGCTCTATTATTGACTCTTTCTGACGTTATGATAAATTGCAATTGCTTCAATGACTGAGATTTAGTTTGTTAGTTCTCAATGAAGTTTCTGAATCATACTTGACATTGTGAATAGATTGTTACTTGAACATAAGAAATCATATGACGAAATATATATATATATATATATATATATATATATATATATATATATATATATATATATATATATATATGTTGCTGTTATAAGAATGATCATGATGCCCTCATGTCCGTATTTTATTTTTATCGACACCTCTATATCTAAACATGTGGACATATTTTTGGGTATCGGCTTCCGCTTGAGGACAAGCGAGGTCTAAGCTTGGGGGAGTTGATACGTCCATTTTGCATCATGCTTTTATATCGATATTTATTGCATTATGGGCTGTTATTACATGTTATGTCACAATACTTATGGCTATTCTCTCTTATTTTACAAGGTAAAAGAGGGAGAATGCCGGCAGCTGGGATTCTGGGCTGGAAAAGGAGCAAATATTGGAGACATATTCTGCACAGCTCCAAAAGTCCTGAAACTCCACGAAAGTCATTTTGGGAATTAATAAAAAATATTCAGCGGAAGAAATAACTGAGGGGGCCACCCACCGTCCATGAGGGTGGGGGCGAGCCCTACCCCCCTGGGCGCGCCACCCTGCCACGTGGGCCACCTGACAGCCCTCTGGTGCCCATCTTCTGCTATATGAAGTATTTTACCATGAAAAAAATCATGGGCAAGCTTTCAGGATGAAACTCCGCCGCCACGAGGCGGAACCTTCGCAGAACCAATCTAGGGCTCCGGCGGAGCTGTTCTGCCGGGGAAACTTCCCTCCGGGAGGGGGAAATCATCACCATCGTCATCACCAACAATCCTCTCATCGGGAGGGGGTCAATCTCCATCAACATCTTCACGAGCACCATCTCCTCTCAAACCATAGTTCATCTCTTGTATCCAATCTTTGTACCAAAACCTCAGATGGTACCTGTGGGTTGCTAGTAGTATTGATTACTCCTTGTAGTTGATGCTAGTTGGTTTATTTGGTGGAAGATCATATGTTCAGATCCTTAATGCATATTAATACCCCTCTGATCATGAACATGAATATGCTTTGTGAGTAGTTACGTTTGTTCCTGAGGACATGGGTGAAGTCTTGCTATTCGTAGTCATGTGAATTTGGTATTCGTTCGATATTTTGATGAGATGTATGTTGTCTCTCCTCTAGTGGTGTTATGTGAAGGTCGACTACATGACACTTCACCATTGTTTGGGCCTAGAGGTAGGCATTGGGAAGTAATAAGTAGATGATGGGTTGCTAGAGTGACAGAAGCTTAAACCCTAGTTTATGAGTTGCTTCGTAAGGGGCTGATTTGGATCCATATGTTTCATGCTATGGTTAGGTTTACCTTAATACTTCTTTTGTAGTTGCGGATGCTTGCAATAGGGGTTAATCATAAGTGGGATGCTTGTCCAAGAAAGGTCAGTACCCAAGCACCGGTCCACCCACATATCAAAGTAACGAACGAGAATCATATGAACGTGATGAAAACTAGCTTAACGATAATTCCCATGTGTCCTCGGGAGCGCTTTTCTCATTATAAGAACTTGTCCAGGATTGTCCTTTGCTACAAAAAGGATTGGGCCACCTTGTTGCACCTTATTTACTTTCATTGCTTGTTACCCGTTACAAATTATCTTATCACAAAACTATCTGTTATCGATAATTTCAGTGCTTGCAGAGAATACCTTACTGAAAACCGCTTGTCATTTCCTTCTGCTCCTCATTGAGTTCGACACTCTTACTTATCGAAAGGACTACGATAGATCCCCTACACTTTTGGGTCATCAGGGGGGTCTCCGGGCTGTCCATGAGGCAGGGGGCATGCCCCCCACCCTCGTGGGCAGCCCGGGACTCTTCTGGCCCAAATCTTGCACTCCAGGGGCTTCTTTTGGTCCATAAAAATTCATCAAAAATTGGCACGTCAATTGGACTCCGTTTGGTATTCCTTTTCTGTAAAACTCAAAAACAAGGAGAAAACAGAAACTGGCACTAGGCTCTAGGTTAATAGGTTAGTCCCAAAAATCATATAAATAGCATATAAATGCATATAAAACATCTTAGATGGATAATATAATAGCATGAATACTTCATAAGTTATAGATACGTTGGAGACGTATCAGCATCCCCAAACTTAATTCCTGCTCGTCCTCGAGTAGGTAAATGATAAAAGAAATAATTTATGAAGTGTGAATGCTAGCAGGTGCACAAGTTTGATCAATGATAATTTCAATCACCTTTTCTAGCATCATTATATGTCATAACAGTAGCTCATCTCATAAAACTTTTCATGATCAAGTAACAAGCTATTCACATGTTAAAGTATAGATGATAAACTTTCTTGAAAACTAAAATACAGTGCTCTTAGTCATCAAACAATTGCAATTCATCTTATTTTCAGGAAGGGTCTATGTAAGAGCTTTGATTTAGCAAATCCCACATACTCAACTATCATATAGTCTTTCACAATTGCTAACACTCATGTGATATTTATGGGTTCAAAGTTTTAATCGGACACAGAGAAAGATAGGGGCTTATAGTTTTGCCTCCCAACCTTTCACCTCAAGGGTAATGTCAACAATAATACTTTATGAAAACCTACATCCAAGTGTATATATATATCCGGATCGCTCCAACACAAAGTGCTTGCCAAAGGAAAAAGTGTAAAAAGGAAAGGTGATGATCACCATGACTCTTGTATAAGTGTAGAAGATAAAAGTAAAAGATAGGCCCTTCGCATAGGGAAGAAGAGGTTTTCATGCGATTTTAAGGTTGGATGCACAAAATCTTAATGCAAAAGAACGTCACTTTATATTGCCTCTTGTGATAGGGACCTTTATTATGCAGTCCGTCGCTTTTATTTCTTCCCTATCACTAGTTCGTATAAAGCTTATTTTCTTCGCACTAATACATCATACATATTTAGAGAGCAATTTTTATTAAATGCACCAATGACAACTTACTTGAAGGATCTTACTCAATCCATAGGTAGGTATGGTGGACTCTCATGGCAAAACTAGTTTAAGGGATGTTTGGAAGCACAAGTAGTATTTCTAGTTGGTGCAAAGAATTTGGCTAGCATGAGAGGGAAAGGCCAGCTCAACATGTTGGATGATCCAAGACAATATACTTTATTTCGGATATAGGAAAACATAACCCATTACATTGTCTTCCTTGTCCAACATCAACCTTTTAGCATGTCATATTTTAATGAGTGCTCACAATTACAAAGGATGTCCAAGATAGTATATTTATATGTGAAATCTCTCTTCCTTCAATATTCTTTCATGAATTGTTCAAATGACCAATTCTGCGTTTGCTAACTTTCAATAAGTTTACTACCTATAGTTATTAGTGTGAAGTCATTACTCCCCATGGTATAAGCATATGAAACATATATAAATTCAGATTTATGATATTCAATTCATTCAACCATTTACTCATAGGATATACGTGAAGCATGTGAGCAAATGACAAACTACTCCAAAAGATATAAGTGAAGAACACTGAGTAGTAAAATAATTAACTAGCCATGGGAGGATTATTTTTTTCTTCAAGATTTCAGATCCAATGATTTTATTCAAACAGCAAGTGAAATTGAAAATACGCTCCAAGCAAAACACATATCATGTGACGAATAAAAATATAGCTTCGAGTAAAGTATACCGATAGTTTTGAAGACGAAAGAGGGGATGCCTTCCGGGGCATCCCCAAGCTTAGGCGCTTGAGTCTTCCTTGAATATTACCTTGGGGTGCCTCGGGAATCCCCAAGCTTAGGGTCTTTCCACTCCTTATTCTTCTCATATCGATATCTCACGCAAAGCTTGAAAACTTCAATCACACAAAACTTAACGAAACTTCATGAGATAGGTTAGTATGATAAAGAGCAAACCATTCACGTTGGTACTGTCAAAGACAAGGTTCATAATTGTTCTCACACAATTCCTACTGTACCATACCATTTCTACAATTTATATTGAGAAATATAAGCAATAGAAACTAGAAAACAAGCAAACTATGCAATGAAAACAGAATCTGTCAGAAACAGAACAGTCTGTAATGATCTGAACAGCAACCATACTTCTTCTACTCACAAAATTATGAAATAAATTGGTGGACGTGAGGAATTTGTCTATTAATCATCTGCAAAAATAATCAACCTAAAAGCACTCCCAGTAAACAATGGCATCTATTCTCGCGAGCGCAAAGTTTCTGTTTTTTACAGCAAGATTGCAAAGACTTCACCCATGTCTTCCCAAAGGTTCTACTTGGCACAAACACTAATTAAAACATAAAACCACATCAACCAGAGGCTAGATGAATTATTTATTACTAAACAAGAACAAAAAGCAAGAAACAAAAATAATAAATTGGGTTGCCTCCCAACAAGCGCTATTGTTTAACGCCCCTAGCTATGCATGATGATTTCAATGATGCTCACATAAAAGATAAGAATTGAAACATAAATAGAGAATCATGAAGAATATGACAAGAACTTTTAAACCTAACCCACTTCCTATGACTAGGGATTTTGTGAGCACACAATTTAAGGGAACAAGAATCAACTAGCATAGGAAGGCAAAGCAAGTATAACTACGAAACTTTAAGCACATAGAGAGGAAACTTGATATTATTGCAACTCCTACAAGCATATATTCCTCCCTCATAATAATTTTCAGTAGCATCATGAATTAGTTTAACAATACAACCATCACATAAATCATTATTTTCATGATCTACAAGCATAGAAATTTTTCTACACTCCGCATAAGCAAAATTCTTCTCATTCGGAACAGTGGGATCACTAATTCCTAAAGTTGACACTCGTCCAAACCCACTTTAGATGATAGTATTATTCATACTCCCAAAGATATAAGTGAAGTTCATGGAGCATTCTACAATCAATATAGACTAACCAATATCCAAGCTCAAAATATGTAAGTGAAGCACATGAAGCATTCTACAAAACCATACTCAAAAGATTTAAGCGAAGCACAAAGAGCAATTCTATAAAATCATACTTCAAAGATATAAGTGAAGCACAAGAAGTATTATATAAATAAATGAAGGTCTATCTCATAATAGCATGGTTCTTAAAGAAAAATAAAAACACAAAGGACACAAATCATGTGAACAAAACAAGAACCGAGGTATACCGATATTTGTTGAAGAAGAAAGATGGGATTCCAACCGGGGCATCCCCAAGCTTAGATGCTTGAGTATCCATTGAAATATTTACTTGGGGTGCCTTGGGCATCCCCAAGCTTGAACTCTTGACTTTATTTATTCTTCTCATATTGATAGCTCCTCGATCTTCGAACACTTCATCCACACAAAACTTTAACAAAAACTTTGTGAGATCTGTTAGTGTAATAAAGCAAACTACCACTTTAAGGTACTGTAATGAACTCATTATTTATTTATATTGGTGTTAAACCTACTGTATTCCAACTTCTCTATGGTTCATACCCCCCGATACCAGCCATAGATTCATCAAAATAAGCAAACAACACGCGAAAAACAGAATCTGTCAAAAACAGGACAGTCTGTAGTAATCTTGGAGTTTAGTAAACTTCTGTAACTCCAACAATTATGAAATAAATATGAAAATTTGAAACATTTGTACAGAAGTAATGTGCAACAAATTTCAGACCCATTTGACCTTCCAGTAAGAAATGTAAAATCACGCGCTGCAGCCAAAGTTTCTGTTTTTGTTCTGCACATAGTAAACAAGCAATCTAATCATCCTAAAACCAAAGCTTGGCACATTATTTTTATAATACAATGGATATATACAAGGGGATAATCATTTACAGATAAACATCCATGAAAAATTCTACATTGTTTCCGTGAGCATGAACACAAGTGCTCAAGGTCGACCCTCACTTCTTCAATGGATAACTTTCCAATCACTTCTCTTTTTGAAAAACCTTTTTAGGCATGAGAGGAAAGTAATTTTTTTTTGTATTTTCATTCTTTAAAAAAAAATTGTATGTTTCACCCACAACTAAACAGAAACAAAAAGGAAAATCAAAATCTAATTAGTGAAGAAAGCAAATAAGCACACACGAGAATATCAACCCCACGCTATTGCTCCCCGGCAACGGCGCCAGAAAAGAGCTTGATAATCCCCAAGTGCAGGGAATTATCGTAGCAATTTCCAAAGGTGGAAGTGATAAGTATGGAGTGTCGAACCCACAAGGAGCTAAAGGTAAGATCAATATTCTCTCAAGTCCTATCTGCCACTGATACGACTCTACGTACACCGAACGTTTGCTTCCAACTAGATACGAGAAATAAAACTACGTTGTGGGTATGAAGAGGATAACTTTGCATGATAACGGAGAGCTAAAATATAAAAGTAGGTGCTGTTATCATAAAGTTAGAATATATTACTAAATATTATAAATAGCGAGTGTGGAATAATGATGGATCGGTGTGCGGAATTGTCCTAGGCAATTATTAACAAGACCGGTAGTCGTCATTGCAATTTCATATGAGGGAGAGGCATAAGCTAACATACTTTCTCTTCTCGGATCATATGCACTTATGATTGGAACTCTAGCAAGCATCCGCAACTACTAAAGATCATTAAGGTAAAACCCAACCATAGCATTAAAGCATCAAGTCCCCTTTATTCCCATACACCATGTCCCACTTATCCGTGTTTATGTTTCAGTCACTCACGCAACGCAGACAATAAGTAAACCATGGACATATTGCAACACCCTACAGCGGGAATCCCTCATGCTTGCGCGACACGGAGGGCACCATAGGACAGCACCAAAGTAAAACATGCAACTCGTACCAATCTAGATCATCAATCAACCCAAAGACAAAAGATATCTACTCAAAACATCATAGGATGGCAACACATCATTGGATCATAATATGTGGCATAAAGCACCATGTTTAAGTAGGGATTACAGCAGGGTGCGGGAGAGTGGACCGCGTAAAAGAGATGAGGATGGTGATGATGATGGTGATGTTGATGAAGACGATCACCGCGGCGATGATTCCCCTCCCGATGGCACTCCGGCGCCACCGAGAGAGAGGAGGAGAGGTCCTCCCCCTTGTGCTTCCTCCTCCATGGCCTCCCCCTAGATGGGGAGAGGTTCTCCCTCTGGTCCTTGGCCTTCATGGCGATGAAGGCCCCTCCGGGATCCTCCTCCATGGCCTCTGGTGATGATGGCCCCCTCCGGCAGGGTGCCAGAGAGGGCCTAGATTGATTTCTCGTGCCTACAGAGGCTTGCGGCGGCGGAACTTCCAATCTAGGTTATTTCCCGAAGGTTTCCGTATGTATAGGAGAGGTTGGCGTTGATTTAAAGTCAGGGGGTCTCCGGGCTATCCACGAGGCAGGGGGCGCTCCAGGGGGGTGGGCGCGCCCCCACCCTCATGGGCAGCCCGGGACTCTTCTGGCCCAACTCTTGCACTCCAGGGGCTTCTTTTGGTCCATAAAAATTCATCAAAAACTGGCAAGTCAATTGGACTCCGTTTGGTATTCCTTTTCTGCAAAACTCAAAAACAAGGAGAAAATAGAAACTAGCATTGGGCTCTAGGTTAATAGGTTAGTCCCAAAAATCATATAAAATAGCATATAAATGCCTATAAAACATCCTAGGTGGATAATATAATAGCATGAATACTTCATAAATTATAGATACGTTGGAGACGTGTCACCGCCATGCCGTCCTATGCATTGCCGGTGTGAGATGAGATGTCGATGACTTGTCCTGGCGACATGCTGCCGTTGGTGGACTCAGCGTCCCCCTGCTAAAGTAGACCACGTCCTCGTCCTCGTCCTCGGCGCCGCCCTCAAGGTTATAGTACTCGTAGTAGTGGCTGCGCCAGAGCTCGCGTTGGTACTCCACCGCCACGGACAAACTCTTCTCTACCTCGACCTGGGCCACGCGCAACTCCTCGTCCCGGCGCTCCTCGATCTCCGCCGCCTCCTGCATCTCCAGCTCCCGCTCGACAACCTCATGAGGAAGCAGGTGCTCCATGGCCACCGCTGCCTTTCAGGATGTGGGTTGCATGCTGGATTCCGAGGTGGCCTGGAATATCTTGGCGTGGATGGCCTCGACCCGGGCCAGGGCGACATCGGCGGCACGTACGGCAGCTCGAGCGCTCTCGGCGTTTGCAGCCGCTGATACGTCTCCAACGTATCTATAATTTTTGATTGTTCCATGCTATTATATTACCCCTTTTGGATGTTTATGGGCTTTATTTTACACATTTATATCATTTTTGGGACTAACCTACTAACCGGAGGCCCAGCCCGTATTGCTGTTTTTTTGCCTATTTCAGTATTTCGAAGAATAGGAATATCAAACGGAGTCCAAACGGAATGAAGCCTTCGGGAGCGTGATTTTGGGAACGAACGTGATCCGGAGAACTTGGAGTGCAAGTCAAGAAGCAAACGAGGCGGCCAGGAGATAGGAGAGCGCGCTCACCCCTCCTGGGCGCGCCCCTGTCTCCTGGGCCCCACGAGCGGCCACCGACCTACTTCTTCCTCCTATATATACCCACGTACCCCAAAAACATCCGAGGAGCCACCGAAAAAAAAATTCCACCGCCGTAACCTTCTGTATCCGCGAGATCCCATCTTGGAGCCTTTGCCGGCGCTCCGCCGGAGGGGGAATCGATCATGGAGGGCTTCTACATCAACATCATAGCCCCTCCGATGAGTTGTGAGTAGTTTACCACAGACCTTCGGGTCCATAGTTATTAGCTAGATGGCTTCTTCTCTCTTTTTGGATCTCAATACAATGTTCTCCCCCTCTCTTGTGGAGATCTATCCGATGTAAACTCTTTTTGCGGTGTGTTTGTCGAGATCCGATGAATTGTGGGTTTATGATCAAGTTTATCTATGAGAAATATTTGAATCTCCTCTGAATTCTTTGATGTATGATTGAGTTATCTTTGCAAGTCTCTTTGAATTATCAGTTTGGTTTGGCCTACTAGATTGATCTTTCTTGCCATGGGAGAAGTGATTAGCTTTGGGTTCAATCTTGCGGTGTCCTTTCCCAGTGACAGCAGGGGCAGCAAGGCACGTATTGTATTGTTGCCATCGAAGATAAAAAGATGGGGTTTATATCATATTGCATGAGTTTATCCCTCTACATCATGTCATCTTTCTTAATGCTTCGTTACTCTGTTCTTTATGAACTTAATACTCTAGATGCATGCTGGATAGCGGTCGATGTGTGGAGTAATAGTAGTAGATGCAGGTAGGAGTCAGTCTACTTGTCACAGACGTGATGCCTATATACATGATCATGCCTAGATAATCTCATAATTATTTGCTTTTCTATCAATTGCTCGACAGTAATTTGTTCACCCACCGTAATACCTATGCTATCTTGAGAGAAGCCACTAGTGAAACCTATGGCCCCTGAGTCTATCTTTTATCATATAAGATTTCAATCTACTTTTATTTGCATCTTTACTTTTTGCATCTATATTATAAAATACCAAAAATATATTTATCTTATCATATTATCTCTATCAGATCTCACTTTCGCAAGTGGCCGTGAAGGGATTGACAACCCCTTTATTGCGTTGGTTGCGAGTTCTTTGTTTGTTTGTGTAGGTGCGTGGGACTTTCTAGGAGCTTTCTACTGGATTGATACCTTGGTTCTCAAAAACTGAGGGAAATACTTACGCTACTGTGCTGCATCACCCTTTCCTCTTCAAGGAAAACCAACGCAAGCTCAAGACGTAGCAAGAAGGATTTCTGGCGCCGTTGCTGGGGAAGCCTCCACAAAGTCAAGTCAAGATTCGATCTCCCGCCAACGTGCTATATTTAGCGCCGTTGGAGGTCTTCGCTCAAGTCAAGACATACCAAGTACCCATCACAAACTCATCTCCCTTGCATTTACCTTATTTGCCATTTGCCTCTCGTTTTCCTCTCCCCCACTTCACCCTTGCCGTTTTATTCGCCCTCTCTTTCCCAATCTCCTGTCTTCCGCTTGCCTTTTGTTTGCTTGTGTGTTGGGTCGTTTAGCTTGTCACCATGGCCGAATGAAAAAGAGTTAGGGGCTCTCTCCCGAGCTCTAGTACTTTGGATGATCCCTCTATTCTCTTCAAACTCATAAATAATGAGGCTATGGAAAGAACTGCCGGAGTTATCAATGAGAGTCTTAATAATTTTGATAAATATGACCCCGGAATTTTTCGTTATTTACTTGATGAATCTTTGAAATATGCTTGGGAAAGGTTATTAAGGATCCGGGCCAGCTATGTGCCCCAATACCAAATCAAAATTTACTTAGAGAGCTTTTATGTTGCCCTACCTTCTTCGTTCAAGCATGTTTTAGATTCTATCTTTGAAGGAGGTTTTCTTGAAGGGGATGCCGTAGATACTTATGAAAAGATGAAAACCATATTTGGGCACCCCATGAATGAGAAAGTTGAGTCCACATCTCTTTTGCTCTCTTACCAAAACGAATCTATCAAAGAGATGAAGGCTAGCTTAGATGCAAATTTCCGTAACGTGCTAAATCTTTCTTCAACTATTAATAGCCATGTGCTTTATCAAAACTAAAAGATTAATGCCATAGATAATAAGTTTGCTTTATTCTTTCCTAAAACTAAAGATGACACTACTTAGATCTATCCTTGTTTTTATGCCTAGCTAGGGGCGTTAAACGATAGCGCTAGTTGGGAGGCAACCCAATTTTATTTGTGTTTTTTGTTTTTGTTTTTGTTTCTGTTTAGTAATAAATTTTGCATCTACCTTCTGTTTAGATGTGTTTTTATCTTTTAATTAGTGTTCGTGCCAAGTAGAACCTATAGGATAACCTATGGTGATAGTTGATTTGATTCTGCTGAAAAACAGAAACTTTGCGCGCACGAGAAAACATTTAGTAAATCACAGAAAAGTGCTTTTGCGTTGATTCTTTTTGATTCTGATCAATAGACAAATTGCCTAGGACTTCCTATTTTGGTAGAATTTTTGGGGTTCCAGAAGTTTTCGTTAGTTACAGATTACCACAGACTGTTCTGTTTTTGACAGATTCTGTTTTTCGTGTGTTGTTTGCTTATTTTGATGCATCTATGGCTAGTAAAATAGTTTATAAACCATAGAGAAGTTGGAATACAGTAGGTTTAACACCAATATAAATAATGAATGGGTTCATTACAGTACCTTATTTGGTGGTTTTGCTTTCTTTCACTAACGGAGCTTACGAGATTTCTGTTGAGTTTTGTGTTGTGAAGTTTTCAAGTTTTGGGTAAAGATTTGATGGACTATGGAATAAGGAGTGGCAAAAGCCTAAGCTTGGGGATTCCCAAGTCACCCCAAGATACTCAAGAATAGCCAAAAGCCTAAGCTTGGGGATGCCCCGGGAAGGCATCCCCTCTTTCGTCTTTGTTTATCGGTAACTTTACTTGGAGCTATATTTTTATTCGCCACATGATATGTGTTTTGCTTGGAGCGTCGTGTATTATATTAGTATTTGATTTTTAGTTTACCACAATCATCCTTGCTTTACACACCTTTTTGGAGAAGTCCACTTAATTAAAATTTGCTACAACACTCTATGTGCTTCACTTATGTCTTTTGAGCTTGATAGTTTTTGCTCTAGTGCTTCACTTATATCTTTTAGAGCACGGCGGTGGCTTAATTTTGTAGAAATTGCTAGTCTCTCATGCTTCACTTATATTATTTTGAGAGTCTTTTAGAACAGCACGGTATTTGCTATGGTTATAAATTTGGTCCTAGAATGGTAGGCATCCAAGTTGGGTACAATAAAAACTATCATAGAAAGTGCATAAAACACTATGATCAATTTGATGCTTGATAACTGTTTTGAGATATAGAGGTAGTAATGTTAGAGTCATGCTAGTGGGTAATTATGAAATTGAGAAATACTTGTGTTGAAGTTCGCAAGTCCCGTAGCATGCACGTATGGTAAAAGTTGTGTGACAAATTTGTTGCATGAGGTGCTCTTTTGATTGTCTTCCTTATGAGTTGCAGTCGGGGACGAGCGATGGTCTTTTCCTACCAATCTATCCCTCTAGGGGCATGCGTAGTAGTACTTTGCTTCGAGGGCTAAGTAAACTTTTGCAATAAGTATATGAGTTCTTTATGACTAATGTGAGTCCATGGATATACGCACACTCATCCTTCCACTTTGTTAGCCTCTATTGTGCCGCGCAACTTTCGCCAGTATCATGCAACCATTATTTACCTTACTCAAAACAGCCACCATACCTACCTATTATGGCATTTCCATAGCCATTCCGAAATATATTGCCACGCAACTTTCCACCGTTCCATTTATTATGACACGCTTCATCATTGTCATATTGCTCTTTGCATGATCATGTAATTGACATCGTATTTGTGGCAAGGCCACATTCATAATTTTCATACATGTCACTCTTGATTCATTGCATATCCCGGTACACCGCCGGAGGCATTCATATAGAGTCATATCTTGTTCTAGCCTTGAGTTGTAATTCTTGAGTTGTAAATCAATAAAAGTGTGATGATCTTTATTATTAGAGCATTGTCCCAGTGAGGAAAGGATGATGAAGACTATGATTCCCCCACAATTCAGGATGAGACTTCGGACTTTACAAATAAAAAAAGGGGAAAAAAGAAAGAAAGAAAAAAAAAGAAAAAAAAAGAAAAAAAGAAAAAAAGAAAAAAATGAGAGAAAAAGAGAGAAGGGACAATGTTACTACCCTTTTTACCACACTTGTGCTTCAAAGTAGTACCATGATCTTCATGATAGAGAGTCTCCTATGTTGTCACTTTCATATGCTAGTGGGAATTTTTCATTATAGAACATGGCTTGTATATTCCAATGATGGGCTTCCTCAAAATGCCCTAGGTCTTCATGAGCAAGCAAGTTGGATGCACACCCACTTAGTTTCTTTTGTTGAGCTTTCATATATTTATAGCTCTAGTGCATCCGTTGCATGGCAATCCCTACTCACTCACATTGATATCTATTGATGGGCATCTCCATAGCCCGTTGATACGCCTAGTTGATGTGAGACTATCTTATCCCTTTTTGTCCTCACAACCACCACCATATACCACCATAGTGCTATGTCCATGGCTTGCGCTCATGTATTGCGTAAGAGTTGAAAAAGCTGAAGCGTGTTAAAAAGTATGAACCAATCGCTCGGCTCGTCATCGGGGTTGTTCATGATGGGAGTATGTTGTGGAATGAAAATGAAGCATGGCCTAACTATATGATTTTGTAGGGATAAACTTTCTTTGGCTATGCTATTTTCATAGGACATGATTATTTGTTAGTATGCTTCGAAGCATTATTATTTTTTATGTTTTATAAGCCTTTATCTTGAATCATTTGGATCTGAACATTCATGCCACAATAAAGAAAACTACATCGAGAATTATGCTAGGTAGCATTCCACATCAAAAATTCTGTTTTTATCATTTACCTACTCGAGGACGAGCAGGAATTAAGCTTGGGGATGCTTGATACGTCTCCAACGTATCTATAATTTTTGATTGTTCCATGCTATTATATTACCCCTTTTGGATTTTTATGGGCTTTATTTTACACATTTATATCATTTTTGGGACTAACCTACTAACCGGAGGCCCAGCCCGTATTGCTGTTTTTTTTGCCTATTTCAGTATTTCGAAGAAAAGGAATATCAAACGGAGTCCAAACGGAATGAAACCTTCGGGAGCGTGATTTTTGCAACGAGCGTGATCCGGAGAACTTGGAGTGCAAGTCAAGAAGCAAACGAGGCGGCCAAGAGATAGGAGGGCGCGCCCACCCCTCCTGGGCGCGCCCCCTGTCTCCTGGGCCCCACGAGTGGCCACCGACCTACTTCTTCCTCCTATATATACTCACGTACCCCGAAAACATCCGAGGAGCCACCGAAAAACAATTTCCACCGCCGTAACCTTCTGTATCCGCGAGATCCCATCTTGGAGCCTTCGCTGGCGCTCCGCCGGAGGGGGAATCGATCACAGAGGGCTTCTACATCAACATCATAGCCCCTCCGATGAGTTGTGAGTAGTTTACCACAGACCTTCGGGTCCATAGTTATTAGCTAGATGGCTTCTTCTCTCTTTTTGGATCTCAATACAATGTTCTCCCCCTCTCTTGTGGAGATCTATTCGATGTAAACTCTTTTTGTGGTGTGTTTGTCGAGATCCGATGAATTGTGGGTTTATGATCAAGTTTATCTATGAGAAATATTTGAATCTCCTCTGAATTCTTTTATGTATGATTGAGTTATCTTTGCAAGTCTCTTCGAATTATCAGTTTGGTATGGCCTACTAGATTGATCTTTCTTGCCATGGGAGAAGTGCTTAGCTTTGGGTTCAATCTTGCGGTGTCCTTTCCCAGTGACAGCAGGGGCAGCAAGGCACGTATTGTATTGTTGCCATCGAAGATAAAAAGATGGGGTTTATATCATATTGCATGAGTTTATCCCTCTACATCATGTCATCTTTCTTAATGCGTTACTCTGTTCTTTATGAACTTAATATTCTAGATGCATGATGGATAGCGGTCGATGTGTGGAGTAATAGTAGTAGATGCAGGCAAGAGCCGGTCTACTTGTCACGGACGTGATGCCTATATACATGATCATGCCTAGATAATCTCATAATTATTCGCTTTTCTATCAATTGCTCGATAGTAATTTGTTCACCCACCATAATACTTATGCTATCTTGAGAGAAGCCACTAGTGAAACCTATGGCCCTCGGGTCTATCTTTTATCATATAAGCTTTCAATCTACTTTTATTTGCGTCTTTAATTTTTGCATCTATATTATAAAATACCAAAAATATATTTATCTTATCATATTATCTCTATCAGATCTCACTTTCGCAAGTGGCCGTGAAGGGATTGACAACCCCTTTATTGCGTTGGTTGCGAGTTCTTTGTTTGTTTGTGTAGGTGCGTGGGACTTTCTAGGAGCTTCCTACTGGATTGATACCTTGGTTCTCAAAAACTGAGGGAAATACTTACGCTACTGTGCTGCATCACCCTTTCCTCTTCAAGGAAAACCAACGCAAGCTCAAGACGTAGCAGCCGCCGTCGCAGTAGAAACCCGCAGCTGTCTCGGCTGCCGCAGCTGCCCTGTCGGCTACCGCGGACGCCCTCTCGGCGGAAGCAGCCGCGCTCAATGCGGATGCGGTGGCACTCTCGGCGTAAGAGGCCACGCTCTCGGCGCAGGCGGCCGCACTCGGGGGGGGGGACGCGGCGGCCATCGTACGGGCCTTCACGAAGCGTTTCCATGGCGTCATCTTTGCAAGAAGGGGGTGTGGGAATGGGGATCGGGATTTGTGGATTCGGGGGTTGCCGACACTGGAGCAGATGAGCCGGCGAAGCTTATGGAAGAAGACCTAAATAGACCCAGATTTTTTTATCCCAAACGATTCCTACAAAAGAACTGTGTGTGATGTTGTAGATATTTTGTATTAGTTGTGAAAGACGAATTTGGAGTAAAGTGGCAACGGATGGTGTTTTAAATGTACGAGAAAATTTGTAGTACTAATACAACTGTCATGTCAATTTTTGCAAAATTTCAGGGGTCATTTGACCTTTTAAGACATTTAACTTATTTTCTAGCCATTTAATGACCGTAATTCAAAATTTGAACTACATGCACATGCAGCAGCTAACCAAAACAGTTTGAAAAGTCATATTTTGTGTACTTGTGTGCGATTTAATTCCACATGCAGTAAATTGGAATGAATTTTCAAACATATTGGTCTAACGGCTATGACACAACTAAGCATGGAGTGCCATGGCATTTAAATTCCAAAAAATTAAAAACATGAAACCTTGCTTGAGGTACTGTCATACCACCAAGATGATGTAGTACAAAAATTTGCCTCTTTGACGAAAGTCTGGACACACACCCCTCACAAACCGGAGCAACTCACTAGAAGGCTCGTGGTTCCAAGAGTGAACAATGCATGTTTGCTGACGAACGGTAGATAGCTTCTGCTTAAGGCCTTCAAAAAATTTCTACGTGTAATGTGCACTGATACTAACTGTCATGTGAAAATTTGGAAAATTTCAGGGGTCATTTGACCTTTTAAAGAGATTTAAGTGATTTCCTAGCCATTTAATGACCGTACGTAATTCAAATTTGAACTAGATGTACATGCAACAGCTAACCATAATGATTTGAAAAATCATATTTGTATACTTGTGTGCGAGTTAATTTCATGTGCAGTAAATTAGAAGGAATTTTCAAACATATTGGTCTGACCGCATGGACACATGCATGTACATGCATGGAGAGTGCCATGGCATTGTTATTCCAAAAAAATTAAAAATGATCACAAAAACAAGAAACCTTGCTTGATGTAATGTCATGCCACCAAGATGATGTGGTACAAAAATTGGCTTGCTTGACGAAAGTTTAGACACACACCCCTCACAAACCGGAGCAACTCACTAGAAGGCTCGTGGTTCCGAGAGCGAACAATGCATGTTTGATGACGAACGGCAGATAGCTTCCTCTTATGGCCTTCAAAAATTTTCTATGTGTAATGAGCACTCATATTAACTGTCATGTGAAAATTTGGAAAATTTCAGGGGTCGTTTGACCTTTTGAAGACATTTAAGTGATTTCCTAGCCATTTAATGACCGTAATTCAAATTTGAACTAGATGTACATGCAATGGCTAACCATAACGGTTTGAAAAATCATATTTGTGTACTTGTGTGCGAGTTAATTCCATGTGCCGTAAAGTAGAAGGAATTTTCAAATATATTGGTCTCACAACATGGACACATGTACATGCATGGAGTGCCATGGCATTTTTTTCCAAAAAATTAAAAAATGATCAGAAAAACATGAAACCTTGCTTGATGTAATGTCATGCCACCAAGATGATGTCGTACAAAAATTGGTTTGCTTGACAAAAGTATGGACACACACCCCTCACAAACCGGAGCAACTCACTAGAAGGCTCGTGGTTCCGAGAGGTAACAATGCATGTTTGATGACGAACGACAGATAGCTTTCTCTTATGGCCTTCAAAAAATTTCTATGTGTAATGTGCAGTGATACTAACTGTCATGTGAAAATCTGGAAAATTTCAGGGGTCATTTGACCCTTTTAAGATATTTAAGTGATTTCCTAGCCATTTAATGAGCGTAATTCAAATTTGAACTACATATACATGCACTGGCTGACCATAACGGTTTGTGTACTTGTGTGCGAGTTCAAAAATCATCAGACGATGTAAATATCTGGTGTTCAAAAAAGAAAATCTAAAATCTGACAAGATAACCGGACCAAACGATTAGCACCCTATTTCGTGCCTCGAGTTTTGGAAGGTGGGTGGCGGGCTTTATTAATCAGACACGGTTCTACATTGGGAACCGTCAGCTATTATGTTCACACACAGATTTTGTTGCGGGAATCGTGTGTAATTCACACTACAGTACTCGTAAATTCCGGCGACCGACGCGTGTACTGTTTCCGACGATCTAGATTCCGGCCGCCAATAAATACTACCTTGCTCACGTCGTCCCGCCTGCATTCTCATATAGATTCTGCCCTTGCTCGCCCTCTCTCTCTCCCTATATATATATATATATATATATATATATATATATATTCTGATCACGGGATCAGAATAATATTCTGATCACAACCAGGACTTCCTGAGTTACACGCCTGAACTTCCCTCTGTACGAACCCGACCTTCGGGCTATCTTCGCAACCATGTCTCCCCGCGCGAATTTTTCTGGTTAGTCGTGTTCTGTGTGATGTAAGTGTAATCTGCAAACTATTTCTAGCAACTAAATGCCCGTTTTAAATATGAATCTCGCTCGTTGGCGGATTTGCTCTCGGGTCGTGATGAAACATGCCTCTGTTGCAATTTTACTGCCCGAGTTGTTCGACCTGAACTTCCCCGTGTGCTAGGTTGAACTTCCCCCAACATTTCCCAAATGGGGCTTGCGATATACCGTTGGAAAGCTATGGACACGTGTATCATGACGCAAGTTAAATTTCTGACAAAAGCTACGCGGTTTAAGAGCAGTTTTTAAAACCGTTTTTTCTTCCCACAAAAAACGTGAATCGTATTTTTGACCGCATTTCTAAACCGTTTATCGGAAGGAGGAAACTAATATGGCGTTGGAAAGCTGCTGCAAAACCGCTCCTTCCACATGTTGAAAGTTTTCTCTACTTCCCTATGGATAAAGAGTAATTTCGAAAATCGTAAAATTTCGCAAACCGAACAGCTGAGTTCGTATTTTCGATATGGCATTGGAAAGCTTATGAGAATGCGCTACTTTTTCATGTTAAAAGTTTTTTCTAATTTGCAACGATTAAAAAGTCAAAAAACAATACAAGTACCGCCGAGTTCGTATTTTCGAGCTAAATTTTTAACCGTACGCCGAATGCAGCAAATGATATGGCGTTGGAAAGCTTGAGGAAATGCGAAACTTTTTCGTATATATTGTTTCTCCCAGTTCCTTACGGTTGTAACTCAAATTTGAAAAGGGATAAAAATGTATTTTCGCCGTAATTTCTACAAATTTGAAAAGGCAAATAATATACTGTTGAAAAGCTACAGAAAATGCGAAACTTTTTCATGCTGATGGTTTCTCTAATTCCTAGCCGTTTTCAAGTAATTCGTTCTGCCTCTATCGCGAAACGGATTCTTCGAAAATGCACCGCGTGAAGAACTTGAACTTCTTGACATGTCTACTTGACCTTCACTCTGTTTTTCACGTGCTTTTTTTGCCCGTAGCTCTCCATCCACTCACCAAAACACTCACCGGAATTGAGCAAGTGACATACCGGTGGAAAGCTGTTGTGAACACCCAACTTTCCCGTGTTGATCGTTTTTTCATACTCGCTACGATTTTAAAAGTTTTTCATCTGAAATTCATTCAGTGTAGTAGTTGAACTTCCTGCTGTTTTTACGTTGAACTTCTTTGACGTATTTTCGTTTGTAATTTTTTCATTCATTCGTCAGTGTTTCAAAAATGATATTATTTTTGTACAAACCTCTCTCACAACAATTTTTTTAACTTTCTCCGACCGAGGACTTCAACATAAACAAATGATATTCCTGCTGTTTTGAAGTAAATTAGAAAATGACGAGATCATGATTTTTGTCTTCATCGCGAATGGAAATGCACTGAGTGAAGCAGTTGACCTTCTCGAGCATGTCAGTTTGAACTTCACTCGGTTTTTGACGTGTTGTCTTTGGCCCGTAACTCCCAAACCACTTACCGGAATTGAGCAAATGATGTATCGATGGAAAACTATTGAAAACACGCAACTTTTTTGTGTTGATCGATTTTTCATACTCACGACGGTTCAAGATATTTTTTGAATGCGTAAAATTGTGTTTTTAACAGTATACATAAAACTTTTAAACCATTCATCGGAATATATTATATAATATACCGTTGGAAAGCTTATGAATAGGAGCTTCTTTTTCATGTAGACAGACGTTAACAAAATTTGTTGTTTGAGAGCAGTTTGAAAAGTGGCAAAAACAACGTTGTTTTTTGCCTGTTTTTTACATGTAATTAAAGGTCGGACGTCTCGCGTTAGAGATCTTGAACTTCACCGGGATGAGCACGTGAACTTCTTGCAACAAACCTTTTAAGCCTTTAGTTTTCTACTCTTATATTTCCTATCTGAAACGCATTTCGTGTAGTAGTTGAACTTCCCGCTGGTTTCATCTTGAACTTCTGTCACGTATTTTTGTTCAACCTCTCTCACAAGAATTTTTGAACATTCTCGGGCCGAGCACTTGAACTTCTAGCAACAAAACTTTAAGCCTTTGCTTTTTCATTCTTTTTTCATACAAAATGTGCACCGTGTAGTACGTGAATTTCTGGCAGTTATCAATTTGAACTTCTCTCGGTTACATGAAAATATCTGAGTTTTTTATAGACATTGAACCGCTCTACCATTTTTATTCTTAAATTCATTGTGTATTTTTAGATATGTGAAAACTGGAGGTTTTTTAGAAACATCAAACTTCTTCGTTATTTGAAATTGAACTTCTTGGTTTTATTATTTAGTAACTAGGAAAATCTGATTGTTCAAATAAATATCAAACTGCTCCTATTTTTCCAATTGAACTTCTTGGTTTTATTCTCTAGTAATGTGAAAACCAAAGTTTTTTATAAATATGAAACTCCTCTATTTTTTGTAATTTGCACTTCTTGGTTTTTTCTTCTATTTAATTGGAAAATTCTAGTTTTGTAATAAATATTGAATTAGTCCGTTATTTAAATTCGAACTTCTAGAGTTTTCTATTTAGAAAAGGTGAAATGTTTTGTTTAAGAATTTTGAACCGCTCTATTTTTTAAAATTGAACTTCTTATTTTTATTTAGAAATGATGAAATATTCTCTCCCAGTTTTAGAAATGGAGAAAATTTGATTTTGTTTTCTTAATAAACTTCGGACTTCCCTGTTTTTTCAATTCGAACTTCTTGGTTTTGTTATAAACACTAAACTTCTCAGTTATTGAAAATTGGACCTCTAGGTTTTTAGAAACAGGGAAAACATGAATTTTGTATAAATATCAAACTGCTCATTTGTCTTAATTTGGACTTCTTGGTTTTATTCGTTTTAGTAACGGAAAAAAATCTACATCGCACAGAAACTGATGGACCAAAAACACCTTTTTTTGCACCTGCAGATACAACTCAACTTGAGTACATGCCCACCAATTATTACTCTATCTGCATCGCACACGCACACATGCGCTCGCACACACACAAACACAATAAGAATGTATACTCTCTTTGTAAATAACGAACTTCTGATGCAATATCACATGAAATTTCTTGGTACATATTCTTATTTTGAGTCTCCTATACTTACATAGATTTTTTTTAAACGAAAACAGATCACAAGTTGGGGCAAATATAGGTGGAAATTACAAACAGAAAAACACTCTTTGTTGGTCGATAATCTCACACCTGCACATCACGAAACTTGCTGAGATTATAGTGTTTGCACATCACACCTTTTGTGTAGGTCAAGTACAGAAAATATGATTGCTCAAGTACATTACATCGAACATCTAGCATGCCCAATATAGGAATATACAAATTTTACATCTATCCAGTAGATCAATCATGGATCAATGAAACTCGTGTGAACTGAAGTATCATCAAAGAATAATAGTCAGAAGACAAATCTAAATGTGAACCTCCTGTCAATGTTGCCCGTCGAAGCAAAAAAGCAGACAGAGGCATGTTATCCGAAGAACTCGAGAAAATCTTCTAGTCCAAGCAGGATCGCCCTGCCGACGGAGGAGAGGGTGGACTGCCGCAACGCTCTAGAGTAGTCGACCATCCATGCAGCGAGGCAACGCCCCTCAGGTGATTGGTTGCGGCAGGGCAACGTGTCGGACAACAGCGGCTGTAGGAGAAAGTGGGTTAGCGGTGGGCGGGGGCCCTGGCAGCCATGTTGGCTGGGAGCATCGCCGACGGGAGCCAGTGGACAGTTCGTCCGGTGGAGGATGTGGCGGTGGCGGATGGAGGAACTGGGACACGACACTTGGTGAGGCGAGGCAGGGATCTCACGGTGCGGGTGTCGGCGCTGTGGCGGGGATCAAGTGCGCCGGGGCCACGGCGGCGGCAGGGGGGGGGGATCAAGTGCGCCATGGCCACAGCGGCGGCGGGGCGGGGCTGTCGCGGCGGTGGGATCCGATGGTGGCGAAAAATTAACCCGGGACGGAGGTGCCTTGGCGGTTGAAGCAGGGGGAGGCAGCCGCCGCGGTTGAATCCTGGTGGAGGGCAGCGGCGGCGGCGCGGGATCCTAGTTGACGGTGTGGCGCGTCATCGGCCCCGGTGCCGGCGGAGGTGGGTTGGTGGCCCGGGGCGCCTCCGCGCTGGGAAGTTGCGGGAGGGCGGCGAGTGGGTGGAGGTGGGATGTGCGGGTGCCGGCGGCCGGCTCTATAAGGGCCCGATGAGAGCTTCCCGAACTCCCAAACTGGGCAGCCATAGAAAAAAGGGAAAAGCCCACCCCACATCCCCCGATCCCGATCCCACCACCTCCCGCACCTCCCGCTCGCTGCCCCGTCCCCAACCGGCGGCGCCGGCGCCGCCGCCACCAAGCCCCCAACCAGAGACGCGGTGGCCGCTCCCGCCCCAACTGGAGACACCGCCGCTGCCCCGCCATGCCTCAGTCGGAGACACCGCGGCCCCAACATCCCGCCGCCGCCACCGTGTCCCCCAGCTTTCCCCGCCGTCAATACGCGTCACCGTCGCGTCGTGCCACCACGCGCCGCCGGAGACGGAGGAAACTTCCTCCACCACAGCGCCAAAAACCGTCCACCCCATCCCCTATCACTCCCTCCGGTGAGGTAAACAATGAGATCCCCCATCCCCTCTGTACTCCTCCCCAATCATGCATCTATCTTCAACATCTGGGATGTAGTTCTGGTGGCTTCTTCTCAGTCCATGAACGGGGTTGCTCACTGGAACACACAAGCCGTGGTGGGCTGCAGTTCGGCGGGCACGTGCAAGTAGTTCGTCTTTTGCCCGGGGCGTCACCCTTTGCATCGGCGACCACCGGAGCTGGCCTGAGGCGTGGTCCTGCTCGTCGTCCCTTGCTACATCTTGGCTGGAGAGAGATGGAGCTCCGCACAACGTGCGAAGTTCGACCGGTGAGCCTATGAGAGCACGTATTCGGCAGATGGTGAGCCTCCTCCGCCTTCTTCAGCCATGAGAGCAGCCACTGCGACCCTTGCACTGACGGATCAGTCTGGAAACAGCTCACGGACGGGGTCTCCTGTATGCAGGCACGCAGCTGCCGCGGTGAAGCCCCTACCTATGGAGTTCAGTTTTGCCTACCGCTGCATTCTCTATTTCTTAACTGAACATTTGTGATAGACGTATGTGTGTGCTTGCTGCTCATGTGTGTGTCGTGCAATGGCATTTTACCTAGCACCCAAACATGCTTCGTACTTTGCTGTGTGTACAAATTTGTGGTTGCTCGCTTCTTTTTGTGTTATTTGATTGTTGTACGTCTGTACTTCCTACCTGTGATGCACCTGCAGCTAGAAGAGCGCTCGGCCTGCAGCAAGAGGAGGGCACGACCTGCAGCTGCGTGGCCACATCCAGCAGAGAAGATAGAGGCAGCTGAGTGACAGATCTGGCACGCGCCCCTCCGGCCAGGAGGCTGCCGAGCTGCTGGGTCGCCGGCCACCAGCAGTAGCAGGTCATCTTTCCACACCTCCGCGTACAAAACGCTGACGACGCCAAGCTTCTTAGCCCCTCTGCCCTCCACCAGTGTCCCTTTGCAGAAAACGAGCTCTGGTCCCAGCAGAGGTTCATGTATTGTTGCTCACGAGGGTAGTTTATCTAAGTTGATGCAAAAAAAAGTTCGTTTTGTAATTCATGGAAGTTTGATGCCTATTCTTTTGAGACTCAAACTGTTTTCATTTCATGAAAGCCAAAAACAAAATTGTGGATGTGTTGTGGGTGTGTGTGTGCGCGCGCGCATTACACTAAATTTTAAAACTTTTTTTCTCATGTTTGTTTTCCATATTGGTTTATAGTGTCAGTTTTTTGTGTTCATGGAGTAAAAATTAGGAAGTTCAATTTTGAGAAAGCAGCAAGTTCAACCAATACAGAATCACTAAAATATACATTGAAATAGAAACTTTTTTAGTGACGTTCAAATAGGAAAGACATTATAAAAAAATGTTCTTTGTTCTTTACGGTAAAAAATGTATCACGTATTGGTTGGTTTACACAACTAGTTGCTCTCTGACACACATTATGTTGCTACTTTCCTTCTCCTTCATGAAATTGTTAGAAAAATAGAGCATAGAAGTTCAATATTAACACAAAAGAAACAAGCGAGCATTTCTTGAAGACAAAAAAAAGGTTGATGCGAAGTTCGTATTCTCTGTCGCGGATAGTTCAATGTGTTCGCTTACGGCAAAACACACACATCGGGCATCTAAAAAATAAAGAGGCGGACATACAAAAAATTCATGAAGTTCTAATTTTGAAAATAGAGAAGTCTGAACTTTATTAAAAAAATAAAAAAATATTCATTTCTAAAAAGTAAAATAAAATGTTCAGGTTTAAATACCACAACAGTTGGATATTCATTAAAATACTTCTAGTAAAAATAAAAAAACTAGGAAGTTCAATTTGAAATGATAGAATAGTTTGATGTATATTGAAACCTTGGATTGTTCTCGTTATTAAAAGAATAAAACCAAGCAGTTCAAACTAAAATAATAGAGTAGTTCAATTTATATAAAAAACTCAGATTTTCCTTATTACTAAAACAATAAACCCAAGAAGTTCAATTTATAATAGTAGAGTGGTTTGATGTTTTTTACAATACTCGGGTTTCTCCCGTTACTAAAGAATAAAGCAAGAAGTTCAATTTAGAAAAACAGAGTACTTCAATGTATATAATAAAACTCAGGTTCCCTCGTTAATGGAGAATAAAACCAAGAAGTTCAATTTCATAAAGTCAAGCCGTTTGATATTTATTTGTAAAATAAGATTTTTCCGGTTACTAAAGAATAAAACCAACAAGTTTAATTTTGAAATAGTGAAGAAGTTTGATGTTTCTAACAAAACTCTAATTTTCACATTTCTAAAAAAGACATAAAGAAGTTCTAATAAAACAGTAAGAGAGGTTCAGTGTCTATTAAAAACTCAGATTTTTTCCATTACTAAGCGCAACAGAGAGAAGTTCAAATTGATAATTGTCGGAAGTTCATATAATGCATGGTCTGCATTTTCGTATGAGAAAAGAAGAATAAAATGGCAAAGTCTAACTATTTTGTTGCTCGAAGTTCAACTGCCCTGCCTAGAGAAGTTCAAAAATTCTTGTGAGAGAGGTTCACCGTGTATTTTCATGTTGAGAAACACACACCAAAATGTCGTTTTGGTGTCTTCAAAATAATCCTGTCAATCCATTACAAATTTCAAACAAGAATGCTTTGCATGAAAAAGTTCTCTCTAGTCAACAAATTTCCAAGGGCATATCATATTCTTATTCCAAAAAAATAAACAGTTAAACACAAATTGGTGTATGTTGTTAAAAACAAAGTTTAGCCGTATTAAAAAAAATTGCATCTTTTCAACAAGTTTCTAATGGTTTATCATTTGTGGAACTCCGAGGAATGGGTGTGGAATTACAAACAAAAAAATACATGGCTGAAGTTCAACGCGAAAACAGCGAGCAGTTCAACTACTATACGGCATGCGTTTCGGATGAGAATAAAATAATACAAAATTAAAAGCCTAAAATGTTTGTTGCAAGAAGTTGCGTGTTTTCAACATCTTTCCATCGGTATATCATTTTCACAATTCCGGTAAGTGGTTGGGGAGTTACGGGTAAAAAATAGCACTTGAAAAATAGAGTGAAGTTCAAAAAGAACTGATCCAGAAGTTCAACCTCTTCACGAAGTGCTTTTTTGGAGACTTTGTTTTTCCGATGAAGGCAGAACGCATGATCTTTGAAGTTTAGATCGATAACTGCCAGAAGTTCACGTACTACACGGTGTGCATTTTTTGTATTAAAAAAGAATGAAAATGCAAAGCCTAAAGTTTTCTTGCTAGAAGTTCAAGTGCTCGGCCGGAGAAAGTACAAAATTCTCGTGAGAGAGGTGAAAACAACACAGAAGTTCAACTACTGCAAGGAATGCATTTCACGTGAGAATAAAAAGTATAGAAAAATAAAAGCTTAAAAGGTTTGTTGAAATAAGTTCAAGTGCTCTTTCCGGGAAGTTCAAAAATTCTTGCGAGAAAGGTCCACCTTGTACTCCCATGTTCAAAAACACAAAAAGGAAACTATATTTTTGCGTTTTAAAATAATTCTCTCAATCCACAAAGAAGTTCAGTTAGTGTTTGGGAGCAATTTGATTTTATAAAAATGGAAAAAGTTCATGTACTACATGGGGTGTGTTTAATATGAGAAAAATGAATAAAAAGGCAAGGTCCAATTTTTTGTTGTTATAAGTTCAAGTCCTCTGTCGGAGAAAGTTAAAAAAATTATTGTGAGAGAGTTTGTACAAAAAGAATATCACTTGTGTAACATTTGACAAATGGATGAGAAAATTACAAACTAAAAATACGTCACAGAAGTTCAACGTGAAAACAGCAGAAGTTCAACTACTCCACTGAATGAGTTACGGATGAAAAACTTTTAAAACTGTCGCGAGTATGGAAAAATGATCAACACGGGAAAGTTGCGTGTTTACATGAGCTTTCCATTGGTATATCATTTGCTCAATTCCGGTGAGTGGATGGAGAGCTACGAGGAAAAAAAACCGTGAAAAACAGAGTGAAGTTTAAGTAGACATGCCCGAGAAGTTCAGGTTCTTCATGTGGTGCATTTTCGAAGAATCTGTTTTGCAATAAAGGCAGAACGAATGATCTCGCCATTTTCGAAATTACTTGAAAACGGCTAGGAATCACAAAAAACCATCAATATGAAAAAGTTTCGCATTTTCCTTAGCTTTTCAACGGTATATTATTTGCCCCATTCCGATAAAGTTTGTAGAAATTACGGCGAAAATACGTTTTTAGCCATTTTTGAAATTGACTTAAAACAGTAAGGAGTTGGGAGAAACAATATATACCAAAAAGTTTTGCATTTCCTCAGGCTTTCCAATGCCGTATCATTTGCTGCATTCGGACATACGGTTAAAACATAGATTGAAAATACGAACTCGGTGGAACTTGTACCGTTTTCTAAATTACTCTTAAACCGTTAAAATTAGAGAAAACTTTGTACATGAGAAAGTAGTGCATGTTCATAAGCTTTCCAACGCCATATCATTTGCCTCAATTAGATTAGCTGTTTAGAAATGACATCGAAAATACGAACTCGGCTGTTCGGTTTGCGAAATTTTACGATTTTCCAAATTACTCTTTAACCGTAGGGAATTAGAGAAAACTTTCAACATGTGGAAGGAGCGGTTTTACAGCAGCTTTCCATCGCAATATTATTTTCCTCATTCCGATAAACGTTTAGAAATGCGATCAAAACTATGATTCACGTTTTTTGTATGAAGAAAAAACGGTTTTCAAAACTGCTCTTAAACCGCTTACATTTTGCCAAAAATTTAACTTGGGTCATGATACTGGTGTCCATAGCTTTCCAACGGTATATCGCAAGCCCCATTTGGGCAATGTTGCCAGAAGTTCAACCTAGCACTGGGAGAAGTTCAGGTCGAACAACTCAGGCAGTAAAATTGCAAAAAACGCAATTTCATCACGGCCCGAGAGCAAAATCCGCCAACGAGCGAAATTCCTATTTAAAACCGGTATTTAGTTGCTAAAAAAAGTTTCTAGATTACACTAACATCATATAGAACACGACTAACAAGAATAATTCGTGGGGGAAGCCACGGTTGCGAAGATAGTCCGAAGGTCGGGATCGTACAGAGGGAAGTTCAGGCGCGTTACTTAGGCAGGTCAGGTTGTGATCAGAATATTATTCTGATCCCGTGATCAGAATATTGTTTATGTATGTGTGTGTGTGTGTGTGTGTGTGTATTAGGAAAATGGGTGTGTACTCCTGGGTGTACGTACTCCTGCTCCACATAGATGAATCTTCTATACCTCTTTTCTATTTTTAATATACTTCATTAATAATTACTAGATACCCCAAAGTGAGTTTCATGAAAAAAATAATGTGAGTCTACATATTTTTAAAGGTTTGCGTATATACTGATTTGTTCGTACGTGAAAAAGGTATATTGTAAAAACTACGTCACAAATTATATTTTTTTCACAAAACTCGTATTGGGGTATCTTAGAATATTTAATGAAGTATATTGAGAATAATAAAACGGTATGATCAATGCATATATAAGGTATATTGAAGATGGGAGTACATACTCCCAGGAGTATAGAAAAGTAGGTCTATTATGATAACACCTCTTAAGACCTTATTCTAATAACACTGGCCTTATTCTGCTAACACCCGGTGCACCTACGAAATGCAGACAGAAAACCAACCCCACCGGCCCATCCCAACCACCACTTTTCTTCTCCACCTTCCTCCCCCGATCCCCTCCACCTTCCTCCCGATCAACACCCCATGCCCAGATCCGCGCTACTCCGGCGACCTCGTGCCCCGACACGGCGAGCGCGCCGCCACCCATGAGCCTCCCTGCGCGACGCCGGCGATCCTCTCCAACTCCCTGCGTGACGGCGGCAGCGCTCCTCCCCACCTCGCCTGCTTCCCCCGCGACATTGCCGCACCACCACCTCCCCTGCTCCCCCCACGCCACCGCCACACCACCACCTTCCTTGCTTCCCCCGCGCCACCGCCGCACCACCACCTTCCCCCGCGCCGCCGCACCACCATCGCTGCCACCTCAGAACTGCCGCCGCAGAACGGGGCCAGGGCCGTGCCCCCCGGCTCCTCCTACCTCCCACCGCACCTCCCTTCGGGCGTCGACATTCCCCATGCCCGGATTCGGCCTCGTCCCTGATCTGGATCGAGCAGCCATCGCGATGACGGGTTCCGCCGCTCCGGCTTGCGATCGACAGCCAAGGCGCACCTCCTCCCCTGCGCAGCCGACACGCCCCCTTCCTCCACCATTCCTCCAAGTTCAGAGGTGGCGGGAGTTCAACTCGGTCGAGTGTTGTGAAGTTCAGTTGCGTGGGCGTGCGGCCCGGCCAACTCCTTCGTGATGTTCATTTGGATGCATTTTTCGTGTCCTCCCAGCGCAAACCATGATTTCTTTTTCATGTGCAGTGCGGCGTGCAGTCCAAAAATCGAAGGCGTGCAGTGCAGTAGAGCACCAGATGCAGTGTCCAAAACAGCCCCCTCGATCCCGTCTCTCTACGGACGACAACTGCTCACATGGCGCTGCTCCCTAGATATGCCGTGCAGTCCGGCGGCATGGTCATGCAGTCCGAGGCATGTGGTGTCGCGGATCGCGGGCGTGGGCATGCAGTGTGGCGCGTGGGTGCGTGCAGTGCGACGCGTGGGTGTGTGCAGTGCTCAACGATGGCCGTGGAGCACCAGATGGCGAGCACCACCTCCTCATCACTATGTCGATGGCCAAACTCGGAGAAACCCCCTTGCAGTGCGGTGCTAGCTGTTCTTCTTCCACGGGTCAAAAGGGTGAAGAAAAGCCGGGGTCAATGCCACTCTCCTGCATGCAGTGCGCTTCATCTCGTTAGTGGTTCCAGCTGAGACGCGTGTGCGTGCACAGGATGACTTGTGCTTGCAGTTGAGAGCGTGTGTGCGTGCAGTGCGTCCGTTTTGGTTCACTTATTAATTTTTTTTGTGGTAAACTTTGTACAACAGAGAAAAAACGAACACATCAGAAGTTCGTTTACTTTTCATTATACTTCTTCCCATATGCAGTACCGGTACCTGCAGTTCGGTTGGTCCTCGGATGTGGTTCATTTTTTTAGAGTGATGTTGTTTACTTGTGCAAAACTTGAAAGTGTGAAAAATTAAGCGAAACAACAAGGCAGTAATGCGGTTTACTTCGATATATGTCTCGGTTCACTTGCCCTCGTCTTTGCGGTCCACTCGTTCATAAAAGAAGATGAAAAAAACTCGCCTGAAAAATTTACGCCCGACAAAAAATCATGAAGTTCACTTGACTGTCTGATGTAGTGCGGTTTTTAGTCTTAAGCAGTACGGTTTTCTGTCCGATGCGATTCACTCGTAGATTATGGTCTCGTGAAAAATAGAGTGTCTGCATTTCGTAAATTCAAAATTGCTTTTAAACCGTAAGGAATTAGAGAGCGTGTTCTACATGAAAAAGTTGTGCCTCGTTGATATCTTTCGAATGGCGTATAATTTGAATAATTCTGATCAATGGTTTGTAAAACTTTCACGAAAAACGGCCGCTGCCTCTCGTCATCAGCCGCACAATTTTCAAAATTAACTAAAAACCGTAAGGATTCTCAAAAACATTTCAACATATGATAGTTGCCCCTCGTTCATAGCTTTCCAACAGCGTATCATACGCCTCGTTCCGCAAACGGTTCAAAAACTAAAGAGAAAACAGTACAAAAAATTGCAAAAAATTTGAAAAAACACAATTCCGTGATTTACTAAATTTAAAACTGCTCTTAAACCGTAACAAATTGGAGAAAATAATAGATATGAAAAAGATGCGCCTCGACGATATCTTTCTAATGGTGTATCATTTGCTTCATTCCGACGAGCGATTTAGAAAAAAACGCGAAAAAATGCTCGCTGCCACTCGTCGTGCGCCGTACCATTTTTAAAATTGCTCTTAAACTGCGAGGAATCTCGAAAAGTGTTCAACATGACGAAGTTGAGCCTAATCCATAGCTTTTTAACCGTATATTACACGCCTGATTCTGATAAACAGTTAAAAAACTAGAGCGAAAAAGTTACCGAAAAAACACAATGTGCAGTTTTTTTGTGACGGGAAGTTCACTCGCCTTAGCACTGCAGCACACTTGGTTCAAACAATGACATGCACTTGCGTTGAGCGTGCAGTGCGGAAGTGTTATCACAATAGTTATTCTGCTACTATTAGCAGAATAGACCGGCTGTATATATATGCCATGGCACCGCCGGTCTGCCCATGCGCCAATGAGGAGTCGTCACCCCCCGAGGAGGCTCACTCAAAGAGCAGCGACGAGGACACCTACGTGCCACCGGACGAGGTTGCGCCAGACCCCCCAACTTTGGATTGGTTTTGGGGCCAGTATGATCTTTGTCTTTGGAAGTCGCTGTCGCCGGCTAAGAAAGCCAGGCAAGTGGCTTTCAAGAAGGAGATGGCGGAGGAGGATGCCAGGTACCAGGCGGCCTGTGAAGCCCGTGATGCCGCCTGGAAAAAGGAGGCGACGGAGCTTTGGGGGCGGGCGCGTCGTCGTGCAGAGGAGGTGTACGAAGACGGGTACTTCACGAGGAAGGCCGGAGGCGCTAGGAGCCTCGTCGCTGCGTGGAGCTGGGCCGATAAGCTCCAGCATGCCACCGACGAGGAGCTCAAGTGGGCACCCAACGAAATGGCAAGATCGTTCGCGCGCGTCCGCCTGCAAGAGGCAGATCGGCACGTCAAGCGCTGCGAGGCGAAGGAGGCGGAGTACTGCCTCCGCTCTGGGAAGACGCCGCGCACCAGGGAGATGCTGGCGAGGGGCTGCCGGAATACTGGCCCCAGGAGGGATTATTAGTTTTAGTATTGTTTGTTTTCAATTTTATGCATTGTACCTAGTAGTTAAGTATCATCACGTATATGTGATGATATTATATATATTCTGTGATGAACTAATGAACAATTAATATTATATATATTATGAATTCCATTTTTTATATGTTTTTGTATACTAATTTGAATCTATCTGTTATCATCCACATATACAGAATGGAAGGCGTATAAACACACATTGAAATAGAACATATAAGACGGAAAGCAGAGTACACACATTAAAACAGAGCAATAAACAGCGCAATAGTATGATTGCTGTGAATACATAGCTATCCACGTCGAAACGACTGAACAAAATAAAACGCATCCATGAGACCATGACGAGCAGCCCTTGCCCACGGTAGCTCTTGGCTCTGCCTGAACTCATGCAGGCGTTCGTCCAAGCGGTCGACATGCTCGCGGTACATCCGGAGCGCGATCTCAAGCTCCAAGTTGGCTATTTCATCGGAGATCACCACCTCGAGGACGCATGTTCCTCTACTGCGCCCAGGTGGACACCTGGGCCAAGGAGGCGGTCGAGCCTACCGACCAGCATGTTGGCATCGAGCGGGCCGCGGACGAGGTGAACGGCGCGACCCATGCGAACGACGCGGCGGGCGTCCGGTGCAAGTACGGCGCAGAGGGCCTGTGCGCACTCCTGGCGAGGAATGGGGGTACTAACGGGATGTGTAACCAGCTGCGACGCCCTATCGACAGCAGGCAAGCGCCGATGGATCCGCTCTTGCCGTGCGGCGCACCGCGCCTCTCGCCCTGCGGCGCTCCAACGCTCTCGCCGTGCGGCGAGCCGCAGCCTATCGGCGCGGACGCGCCTAGCTTGCCCTGCTGCGCGCCATCGATCATGTTGTGCGGCGAGCTGCAGCCTCTCGGCACTGACATGCCTATCTTAATTCGCGGCGCTGAAGTGCCATGCGCCAAAGGTCTGCTCAACGCTGGCGATGATGCGCATCACGGCGTCGTCCATCGCGTTGCTGGGGAGCGCCACGGCCTCGACGGATCGTGGCGCCTTCTGGTTTTCCTCGTCGACGAGGTTGATAGCAGAGGCGGCGCTTCGATGCGTTGGCATGCTTGGAAAAGGTGGATGTGCTACAGGCTGCGCTTGTTGCCTCCGTGCATCGCGCCACGCCTAGGTTTATGTGCAATATCGCTGGGTGGCGGGAAACAAGTGAGGAAATGGCGGGAAACGGTAACGTGTTCATAGAACACCATCAATTAATGGAAACTTACAATATAAAGGAACATCGAGCTAGCACAAGAAGTAGATAATGATGAGATGAACACGGGCCACACTAGGGAACCCGTCGGTGATTAATTCATGAATCGCAAACGGTTGTACACTAGCAAGCGTTTGCCCACAACACACACGTCTTATTCCATCACAAACAGGTCGGATGGATCAGCTGTATGCCACGTATACACATTGTCAAAAAGTAATGCGGTAGACCTTCTTTAACATATGTTAAAAAATAAAATAAAAATAATAAACAAGGACCTCGAGGTTAAATTAGCTGAGGGAATGGGTCATTTCGGTCATTTGACCAATATGACCCATCCTATCAGTTAATTTAATATCAACACAACTTCTCATCCAGTCACCCATCCCATGGTTGATCCAGCCTGAGCACACTTAACTTGAGAGTTCTCTTAGATGAGCTACTGGTGGAACAGTTAGTCCTTGCTGATATGGGATGCCTCTTCGCATCCTTATGGCGTATCCGGATGACCGCCCGTCCCCCAATGGCCAATACATGTTGTGTAGACAGAGCATATCACATACGTCTTATTAGAAGCAATCTTCTGTGTTATTATCGGTCTTCGCACACATTTCTGATTACAGACCTGTTTGCCACGTATCACACACATCTTGTTATATTGAACCGTTTATGTTCTCTTGCCTCAACGCAAACAGTTCATCCGAGTGAACCGCATGCCGTATATCGCACACACCTTAATCTGCCTGGCCGTTTCTTTTGTGTTTCCTAATCACAAACAGTTCATCCTAGTGAACCGTATGATGTGTATCGCACACGCCTTCATCTGGCTGCCCGTTTCTTTTGTTCCACCTCATCGCAAACAGTTAATTGAACTGAACCGTATGCCCTGCATCGCACACGCAACTAAAATCTGAACCGTGTTTGATGCATCCGTCATCGCAGACATTTTGAACATTTTTTACGGTTCTCTGAAACCACCGTTTGCGATTATTGCATCGCACACAATTTCTCGAAGGGTCTCCAATCATAGTGTCGCGTTAGCAGCATTCTGCAGTAGTGATACACAGAGGAATTTCATAATAATATTTTCAGTAGGTTCAGTAGGTTGAGGAGCAACTCTCAATGCTTTTGATCGACATGAAGATACCTCTAACAAGCCCCTCAAAGGATTACTTTTCATAGTAACAAGTGACAGTAAATTTCAGCACGTAATCTGAATGTTTCCTTACCAAATTCCACTCACCAAAGGAGCTTCACTCCCCGGCAACGGCACCAGAAAAAAGTCTTGATGACCTACAAGTATAGGGGATCAATCGTAGTCCTTTCGATAAGTAAGAGTGTCGAACCCAACGAGGAGCAGAAGGAAATGACAAGCGGTTTTCAGCAAGGTATTCTCTGCAAGCACTGAAAGTGAAGGTAACGGATAGTTTGGTACCAAGGTAATTCGTGGCCCAATCCTTTTTATAGCAAAGGACAATACGGAACGATATCTTATAATAAGCAAAGGGTTTTCGAGGACACATGGGAATTTCATCTAGTCACTTCCATCATGTTTGTTTGATTCGTCTTCCCTACTTTTATAATTTGATATGTGGGTGGACCGGTGCTTGGGTGTTGTTCTTACTTGAACAAGCCTCACACTTATGATTACCCCCTCTCGCAAGCATCCGCGACTACGAAATAAGAATTAAGATAACTCTAACCATAGCATGAAACATATGGATCCAAATCAGCCACTGACGGAATAGCACATAAACTTGGATTTAAGCTTCTGTCACTCTAGCAACCCATCATCTAATTACTACTCCACAACGCCTTCCCTTAGGCCCAAAGATGGTGGAGTATCATGTAGTCGATGTTCACACGACACCACTAAAGGAAGCAACAACATACATATCATCAAAATATCGAACGAATACCAAATTCACATGATTACTTATGACAAGACTTCTCCCATGTCCTCAAGAACAAAAGTAACTACTCACAAATCATATTCATGTTCAGGATCAGAGGGGTATTGAATATCATTAAGGATTTGAACATATAATCTTCCACCAAATAAACCAACTAGCATCAACTACAAGATGTAATCAACACTACTAGCAACCCACAAGTACCAATTTGAGGTTGTAAGACAAAGAAATTATTATAAGAGATGAACTAGGGTTTGAGATGAGATGGTACTGGTGAAGACGTTGATGAAGATTGGTCCTCCCATGATGAGAAGATCGTTGGTGATGTCAACGGCTTCAATTTTCCTCTCCTGGAGGGAAGTATCCCCGGCGGAATCGCTCCGCCGGAGAGCAAAATAGCTCCTGCCCAGGTTCCGCCTCGAGATGGCGGCGCTTCGTCCCGAAAGTCTTCTCTATAATTTTTTTAGGGCAAAAGAGCTTATATAGCAGAAGGGGGGGCAAGAGACCAGCCAGGGGCCCCACAAGGCATCAGGGCGCCCAAGGGCCCGCATCCTGTTGCCTTGTGGGAAACCGGTGGGTCTCCTCCATTATTTCTTCTTTCCAGTATTTTTTATGAATTCAATAAAAAATATCCGTGAAATTTCAAGTCAATTAGAGCTCCGTAGGATAGGTATCTCTGATGTAGCTATTTCAGGTCTAGAATTTCAGCAGCCGATATTCTCCCTCTTCAAATAAATCTTGCAAATTAAGAGAGAAAAGACATAAGAATTGCATCGCAACGTGAAATAATGATCAAATACATTATAAATAACAGTAGGAAATCATGATGCAAATTGGACGTATTAGTGTTTGCCTACGTTAGTTGCATGTCCTATGTTAAGAGAAGTATATTGTAGTTGCCATGTGCACTTAGCAAAAATGCAAGTATCTTATGTTTTAGATTTGACCATGGCAACTTTTCTGTATTTTTTCACCGTGGCATTTGTATTGTATTCACATGGCAAAAAATTTGTATTTTCACCATGGCAAAATTTTAAT
Organism: Triticum aestivum; assembly: GCF_018294505.1. Taxonomy (NCBI): domain Eukaryota; kingdom Viridiplantae; phylum Streptophyta; class Magnoliopsida; order Poales; family Poaceae; genus Triticum; species Triticum aestivum. Next base: position 7,792,759 of record NC_057802.1, on the reverse strand, counting down.
TCATGTTGCGTCAATACCATGGCAAACTTTTTTCATATCATGGCAATACTACTTCATGTGCCATGGCAACTTTTACTAAAGAATCATTTGTATAATTTTTTATTTTCTCTAACATGGCAAACTTAGTTTATGGACAATGGCAAGTTTAATTCAGTTTAGCATGGCAATTTTATTTTCTTTTTTTGAATATGCACTTTCAACTGCTAGTCCATTGAGAATATCATGGGGAAAAATTGTGCATTGGTCACATGGCAAAAAAAACATAAGTGTGTCTCATACATCATAGAAAAATTGAAACATTTTTTTGGAATACTCATACGATACATGTCTAAAAAATCCATCATCATAACTTTGTAGCATGGCAATTTTTACTTTTGTTGCTATGCCAATTTTTACCTTTCTCATTTGCCATGACAAATTTACCTTCATTGACATGTCATTCTTACCTGCATCACCATGGCAAATTTTTAACTTTTATAGCCATGGCAAAAAAATTTGACATGGCAATTTTAACTCTTATTTTTATCATTGTAAATTTACTTTTTAAAGCCATGGCAATTTTTACTTTGTAGCATGCCAATTTTTTACTATTATTGCCATGGCAAAATTTACTTTTTCATTTTCCATGGCAATTTTTCCTATATGACCATGGCATTTTTTTACTTTTTTTGCCATGACAATTTTTTTTATTTTTTATGACAATTTAACTTTTATTTTCTACCATGGTAAATTTACTTTTAATGTGATGGCAACTTTTAAATTTTATTGCCGTAAATTTTACTTTTTCGTTTGCCATGACAAATTTACCATCATTGACATGGCATTTTTCCTATATCACCATGGCAATTTTTGAATTTTATTGGCATGGCAAATATTTAAAAAAATTCATGCCAATTTTAACCTTTTTTACATGGTAATTTACTTTTAATGCCATTTTTCCTTTGTACCATGGCAATTTTTTTACTTTTATTGCCATGGAAAATTTTACTTTTTCATTTGTCATGGAAAATTTAACTTCATTGACATGGCAATTTTTCCTATATCACCATGGCCTTTTTTAACTTTTATTGCCATGGCAATTTATTTCTTTTTTTCCTGGCAATTTTAACTCTTTTTTTACCATGGTAAATTTACTTTTAATGCGATGGAATTTTTTTACTTTTATTTGCCATGGCTAAATTTGGCATGTATGACCCCGATTAAACTATTTTCTTGGTTTATTGCTCACATGTCAACTTTCTTTTTTGCATGATGGCAAATTTGCTTTAAGGCAATTTACCTTTTTTGGGGCAAATACATGGCAATTTTACTTCAATCGCTCATGCCATTTTTTGACTTTTTTATTTTGCCATTGCAACGTTTTCTGCCATCTTTTTTTTACGTGAAACAACGGCAACTTTTTGCATGTTTTTGCAGCTTTTTTTTAGCTGCAAATCCCATCTTAAGGCCTTATACTGGTCTAGTTGGGTTGTTTGTGGCCTATTTATACTGGGTTTGGCACATTTGTTAGATGAGGTTGGTTTTAGCGATAGGTACCCGTTTGATCCCGCAAGAAAAGGACTCGTTATGCTTTTTTCTGTGGGGCGTTCGTTAGTTCGGCCGTCCCAGCCCGAACGAATTGTTCGATCTGGGGCGTTCCCAGACTGGACGTTCAGTGGATATCGACGTCCTAACTTTTCTCATTTCAAATTATACAATTTTTCGTTGTCTATCAACAAATAAGAGTACACTTTCAGAGTGGATTTGCTCGTAGACAATGAAACGTTACAAATTTACAATACAATTTGATGCATAGGAAAAAACCAGCAAAATATCATGTAATAATTTGAAACACGACAAAATTTGCCAAATATCAAAAAATGCCAAATGGACGGTGCATGCATGGACGGTATATCACAGTAGAAAAACCACTCTCCACACTTTATCTGGGTTTTTCTTGCATCCAGTTGGCCTGTTTGGGGGATGATGCAGCCTACCAAACGCACCTCAGATATACTTTAAGATTCTTGGCACGTTTTTTGGATTGTGATATATTTTGTTTTGTTTTGTAGTGTTACATAATATGTCATTGTTTTTTCCTCATTTTAAATTATACGATGTTTCAAATTATCACTTTCAGAGTGGATTTGCTGGCATACAATGAAACATTACAGTACACTTTCAAACAAAGGAAAAACAAACAAAATATCATGTGATAATTTGAAAGACAACAAAATTTGCCAAATATCAAAAAACATGGCATGAACCACACAACAACGACTGACGGTGAATGTATGAACGGTATTTCACAGTAGAAAAACCACTCTGCACACTCTTATCTGGGTTGTGTCAAGCAGGGCATGAACCAAAGGGATTTTGCCCAGTCCACGTCCAATTCCGATCCCAGCTGCTTAACGAACATGTGGCGCGGTGCGCGCGGCCAAGCCATCCATTCTGTTTCCAACGGCCGCCTCTCGACCATGCCGCTCGGTGCTTGCGGCCAAGTGATCTGGCCGGTGACCACGTCCATGGCCCACAAGCCTCGACGCCCAAGGCATCCAATGGAGAAACGGTCGCAGAGCGGGATGTTGGTGAAGTAGATGGAGTTGGGTCTGAGCCAGGCGTTGCTGTCCACGGGGACCGACATGGACTGGTTGCGATCGCCGATGAGGAACGCGCAGCCGGCGTCCAATGCTCCTCGCCAGATGCTTCAGGGTCGAAGCGCATCACGGCCATGTCCCGGAGGTTGCAACTCCGCGGGTATCCGTCGCCCGCGCTCCGGCTCCACACCACATGCAGTGCGCCGTCGCCGGAGAAAGCCAGGTGGTAGCCGCGGCACATGACCATGCCGTAGAAGGGGGGGGGGGGGGGGGGGGGGGGGGGGGGGGGGGTCCAACACGTCGAGCGGCACGGGAGAGGGGGACGGCGCGGCCATGTCGACCACCCACACCTGGCCGCTTGTAGCCATGTAGTAGAACTTGCCTTGGTGGTACGCCACGTCCAGCTCCCGCCTGATGCCCTCGTGGTCACCGCCGACAAGCTCGGGAAGCCGAAGCCAGCGGTCGGTGCCGGCCCTGGTGCAAAACACGGCTTCGCTGCAGTGAGACACGTAGGCGACGGCGTAGTCCTGCGCGCTTGGGCTCGGGGAGAAGGCCACCTTCCGGACAACGACGTCCAGCTCAAACTCGAGATCATGCTCGGTATCTAACGCCCATCGCCAGCCGGTCACAAGCGGAAGCTCAACGCACGCGTCCGTGAGAGGGTTGACCAGCGAGATGGCGAGGTTTCGGACGGTCCACGATGGTGACGATGGCGAGCCAGCTGCCGTTGGAGCCGACGCAGCGGGCGCGCGCACCGCCCGGGGGCGTCCACCGGAAGGAATTCATGGTGGGCGCGGAGAGGACAATGAAGGAGTCGCTGCAGCCCTCGACGCGGGGTATGATCACCCACGGCGCCGGCATTGCGCCAGCTTGCTCTTCCGGGATGGCTTCCCTCCATGTGCGGCACACGGCGCGGAAGCATATGCGAGCAGGCACGGTGAGGAGCGCGCCCACGCAGCTCAGGAGATCGCTGGGCAGGGCAGCCCAGTTCCCGTGCGCGGCCTCCATCCTGCAGCCGATCTGAATTGCCCTTTGGCCGCAATTACTATCTCAACTCATAGCCATGGGTGTATGAACCGATCTACGAATCCTCGAATCCAGAGGATTCCTATATCGAATTATTTCTACAAGAAAATTATATCTCTACTTAAAAGTTCTACAAAATCCCTACCTACTAATCTTTCCCTAAATATAAATAATAATAAAGCACGCATTGACTTTGTCGGGTTCACAGTCATGACGTTTTTGCACAAAAGTCCCTGTGATTTTGTGTGTTCAACCCGCAATCCAGCATTAATCTGCCACGAAAAAACGATTCGCCGAAAGAAAATACCCGTACACATCTGGCTCCTGGCCTCGACCCTGGCTAGGCCGAGCCAAATACCCTAGCCACCGCCGCACCACTCGCCGCCGCGGCCGACCTCAACCCGCCCGCCACCGCGCACGCACCTCTGCCCGCTCGCGAGCCTCCACCCGCGCGCTCCGCTCTGCGACGCCTGCGCCGCAGCGCGCGCCGCCCTCCGCTGCCAAATCGTCGCCCCCGGGCCACGCTCTGCGCCGGCTGCGCCGACTGCCGCGCGCCGCCGGAAGGCGGCGGTGGAGCCTCCCTCGTGGAGGATTACACCGACTGCCCCACGCTTTCCGAGATCCTCCGCATCCTCTCCGTGAAGCGCAGTCGGCGCGGGAGGACTTCGATGCCTGGCTCGCGGACAACCTCCTCCAAGTCCTACAGGAGGTTCAGGTACAACATCTACAAAATCGTGTTCGTGTATGTCGGGTCGACAGATGAATCAATCTCCTTTCAAGTTTCAACCCATCAACCTTCGTGTACGTAGATGTGTGTATCAAGGACGCACGGATCCATTGGCCTGCGTACCACACATCCCTTCACTAATTCCATCAGTGTCATTCTTAACAAGGTAAGTATGATTCCCCCATCCCTGATTTTCTTAATTGATCTTTGATCCTTGATCCCTAATGTCGTTACATTTTATTGATTCTATAAACGATCTCAAACAGGAACATACCATGATTTAGATGGAACCATTTTTTAGGCTACAATTCCTATAACTTTCCTTCTCAATTTGATAAAATTACATGTGTGATGGAGGTTGTAACCTATTACGGTTTACATTGTCAGAATTCTTCAAGACCCTCTGTCGGTCCTCACTATCTTTGAAACAATCTGATTTCTGTGTCATTGCTAAACATATGTATATATTTGGTGTGCTGGATTTTCTGATGTAGATGCTATATAAGAGGAAGCTATTCGACAATCCTGCCCAAGTTGGTACGGATTAGCTCGATTTTATTCAGTAAATATTTATGCTTGATAGATACAAGCCTCCCTCTTTTGCCCTTCTTTTCTCCATCCTCTGCAGGTCTCCAGCACATGGGAATCGTTGTCGTCAGGAGCATGCTTGTGACATCATTACAATACGTAATGCAGGGCAAAAGGATGTTGTCAGGAATAAAAACTAATTTAATCATTTCCTATTCTTTTTCCTTGCCCGTTTCCGCCGTCATATACACTATATGTCCCACTGTAACGCACAGCCAAATTTGTATTCTTGACAGTTTTAGTCATCTCTGCTGCAGCTAAGTGTTCAGTTGCAATCTCTAGCCAAGTTCCCTTTGTTGTTGTGTTGAATTTGAGGAAAGGCGGCCAAGCAGCTCGTGGCAACTGTGTCGCACCTGCTTCACCGCTGCCTTGACTTGCCGACGACGTCGCCGGTTGAGCCGCAGGGGTGCAAGATCGTCGTGGGACCCATTGCATGGGCGCCGAGTATGCTTGATTGCCATGTCGGAGGCAAAGCTCCTAGAGCTTGGTGGTGTGTGTGTGATTTTTTTTCTCCCGTTGCAATGCATCAATCCATTTATTCATGCATCCGTCGATTTACTTTGATTTTTTTTCAGTCGTCGAACATTAACTGGATTGGTTCATGGATATGCAGTGTGACAAGTCGTGTGAGATGAAGGTGGTGAACCGTCTCAATGTGAAGCCAAGTATGTGGAGGATATGCCATGGATGATGTGGACAGGTAAGGGTAAAAGTTTGAGCTGTCAAATTTTGTGTGATCGAGCTCCTTTATGGTCAAACCTAAAAAGTTCAGTGAAGATTCAGATTACATATGGATTCCTTTTGTTGCCTACAATGCTATAATCACGCTCAACTATGTGCATGGAGTACCAGAGATGATGCAAAAATTGCTTGCCGATAGGCAGCTGGGCGCATGCATAATTGTCGAGGAGGCCGAAGCCAACGCTATTCTGGTTTGACTGAATAACGCATTCTGAGGCTCCCTTGTGGTGGAGATCGACTATGCAGAGGGGAAAGGAGCTAGGGGCTGATTCTGTAAGCAGATCATTGTCCTACCCAATTATTGTTGATATTAAATCTGCCTTGAATAAATATCACATCAGGATTGTCAGAAGGACAAACAATGGGCTGGCTCATGAACTAGCCAACTTTTCCAAAGCTCATGGAGACTTTGTGGTTGCGGATGGTGTCCCAGACCAACTACATGATCTGCTCCGGAAGGAAAACGATGCAGCCTTAGCGTCGGTATCAGGCATTTTGATGGATGTAAAGCGGACTTGATTGTCTGTGATGGCGCCCCTGATTTAGATCTCAGATACTTTTTGGACGTAATTTGTAGTACCCATAAGATGCAGTGTCCAAAAATAATGCTACCTTAACCCTGCAGTTTATGTTTAGTATTCTACCTTAAAATGTTTACTTTTGGCGCAATAGCTTCTTTGGATTTTTATATTGAACATTGGACCATTTTTACTCAACCTTTGGATAATTTGTTGCTGTTTATGTTGTAGAACAACATATGTAACACTATGGTTCCACTAACTTGTTATATTTTCCACTAATGTCCTTCCTGCTTCCATCTACATTGCTGCCCCATCACTCCTCTACCAAATCCCAGCTTCATGGTGGATTCATCTACAGGTAGTTAATCTCCTAGCGCCGAATCACTGCACAACTGCACATGAATTGTTATGGACCATTTGTTTTCTTCAGGAATCCACACCTACGGCAGTTCTCCTAGAAACCATCTGCCCGAAGTTCATCTCCCTACCACTCTGTTAGTACTTCTCTCACCCCATATGCCCTTGGCAGATCCACCTGTCTCTCTCATCTTACTCACAACTGATTGTTGTTGTTTTGCTGCAGAGTTTGTGACAGAACAGAGAATTGTTACAGCTGAGATCATAGACAAATCTTATGTTGCAACAACAGGTTTGGAGGTTATGCTGAGAATTAAAATGTCAAGGTTCAAAAAATAGATGCTTCAAGTATTTAATCTCTTCCAAATACTCTTATCATGTTCCTTTCAGTGGTTAGAGCCCACAACTAAGATATGTTTGCTTCACACTCATGCTTGTAATACGCCTATATGGTTTCTTATTTCATCATGTCCACGTTTGTAATTCGCTGGTGCTTGACCGATAGTAGAGGTTAACCTTTTTTTTGAGCCAAAGCTTCCAGTATTGTACTAATTATCTGTGCTCTTTGGTGCAACGCTCACTCAACATATTGATATGTAAGTCAATTTTAACAAATAACTCTTTGCTTTGTCGTGGTGGCACAAATACATCAGACTTATCTGCACCTAGAACCGAATATTTGATTCTTTTTGCCTGCATGTCAACGGTATCGAAAATGATGTGCATAGTTATCCAGTTAGTTTTGTGAGAACTGATATGATAAACTACTGGAACCAATAGGATAAACTATAGTAGTACTGTTGCATTGGAACACATGATTCTCTGGTTGATATTTCGCGTGATGCTTGCATTCAATATATAGAATCCTGCACCACAAACAATATGTTTGTGATCCCTATATGGTGTTCCAGTGGTGAAAACCGGAGCATATACTATATTCAAATAATTTTTGTTACACATCAGGCATACATTGGATGGACGAACCATACAAATAGGAGTCAATCTGATATGGTTTAGTTACATATACTTTTTTGTTTTCTTCTGTTGTGTAGTCATCTCTTATAGTGACCACAACACTAGTAGAAAAAGGGCCTATTGTCCCGGTTCGTGAGGGCCTTCTGTCCCGGTTTGTGAACCGGGACTAAAAGGTCGTTACTAATGCCCTTGGCCTTTAGTCCCGGTTCTTACACGAACCGGGACAGAAGGTCCTCCACGTGGCCGCTGCGGCCAGCCCAGGACGGAGGGCCTTTGGTCCCGGTTGGTGACACCGACCGGGACCAATAGGCATCCACGCGTCAGCATTTCAGGGGCTGGGTTTTTGTTTTTCTTTTTGAAGGGGGGGGGGGTTGGGGGTTTTGGGGGTTTTGGGGGGTTAATTTAGGTTGTTATTAGGTAGCTATTAGAGAGAAGTGTCCTCTCTTATATCTCCGTGCTTGGTTTACCAACGCTACGTACTGCTATGCCTAAACATGGCTTAGATTGAAGTGAAGGCAACATGTGGTGCATGTCGAAAGTAATACTAATCCTAACTTGATCAAGTTTGGATTGTACTACTTTCGACATGCACCACATGCATGTTGCCTTCACTTCAATCCAATCCATGTTCATTTCACCCGCTGATATATAATAACTCTTCATGCGCGCATCATGCATCATCATATATAATAACAAGTCCTACTAATCATCATCATACAACTTCTACTCGTTATTAATAACAAGTCATACGATCATCATCCTCATAGTCATCGAACCAACCCTACTTAATTGTTCTTAGCACATGATCATCAGTATTAGGTAGGACCGAAATACCCTCTTTAAGGTAAAATAGCATAAAACAATATAGACCCTGACTCTCCATTATGGAGAATGGAGATCATGCTGTCTCCAATTCTTGCGCTTCGCTTCCTTTTGCTTCCAAGAACCTCCTTGCGACTGTCCATACATTTTTCCATTCTTTGATTTGCATGTCTCCACTTCTTTTAGAAATCCGGTATGGACAGTTGAGATTCGTAGGATGACCTGGTTGTATGTTCAAACATCAAGCCTACCATTCTGATACATCAAATGAGGCACACAATCCTCTGGGATTATCTGTTGAAAAACATAGTAATAACTTCATAGTTAGCAATGATGTACTAGTTTTAGAGTATGCAAAATATGCACGGATGTCGTAATAGTAAGAAATCTTACCAGGGTATCTCCATAGTAGTTACTGTAGTTCAACACGTGCACTAGTGGCACGTATTGACCATAATGTGGAGGAGTTTTACAATAGATATTGTAATTCTCAAGATCAGTACAAAATCCGACCAGATGAGTTTTCTCCTTATAAGTTAACTCAGAGCCATCGGTGTAGTAGGTTGTCTACCATGTTCCGCACATTGTTTGAACAATCAAAATAAGCTGTCAATGAAAATAAGTTGTCAACTATTTTGAAATGAACAATATAAATTAGCTAATAACTATGTTTGAGAAACTCACATAGCGGTAGAATTGGAGGCGTATCAACAAGGACCCAAATGTCCATATTGTCTTGCTCGATGTCAGGATCACCAAGATCCATGGTGACAAGCATACCCTCATCAAAACCATACATCTTGCAAATGCTTCCCAATTTTTGCAACCAAAATGGGTTACGCTCTCAGAATTATACAGCTTTACTTCAAAATCTATATCATGATGGGTCCTTAGGTGAATTTTCTTTGTTTCCATACTTTCATGGTCTTCAAAACCCATCCTCTCCAAGACGTAGCGTCTTGCATGGCATGGGATAAGCTAGCCGAATTGTAAAGATGAAAAGTACACGTTGAAATAGTTGAAGTCGTGCTTAATTACGAAAAAATAACACTTGTCGTCGTTGCGTACCGTTTCAACATCGAAGGTCTCCTCCAGCTTAATACTGAAGCGCCGATCTTCGTCCAGGTGAGGCCTGTCGCACTGACCTCGGTCGTCGTGGCACCAGTCGCACTCCCCCGGGAGACTTTCGTCGTCCGAGTACGACATTTCCTATGTTCATAATTCAAATATTAAACATCTACAATTAAATATATGTACTAAAAAACCTAAGTTAGATCATTATTATTCATCACGGGTTGACTATCGGTTTGTCGAGTCTTTTCTTGAAAACTCTCAGCTCACGTGGTGTATACATTCGACCGTTAGTGATGGTCGCTCCTCCCTTTGTCCCCGTGTGCAGTACACCAAAATGTCTAGCACACGGGAACAAAGGAGAAGCGACCCCCACGACAACAGTCGGGATTCTTCGTCCTCTCATATATATATATGGTGGAACTTGTTGGAAATATGCCCTAGAGGCAATAATAAATAGGTTATTATTATATTTCCTTGTTCATGATAATCGTTCATTATCCATGCTAGAATTGTATTGATAGGAAACTCAGATGCATGTGTGGATACATAGACAACACCATGTCCCTAGTAAGCCTCTAGTTGACTAGCTCGTTGATCAATAGATGGTTACGGTTTCCTGACCATGGACATTGGATGTCGTTGATAACGGGATCACATCATTAGGAGAATGATGTGATGGACAAGACCCAATCCTAAGCCTAGCACAAGATCGTGTAGTTCGTTTGCTCAGAGCTTTTCTAATGTCAAGTATCATTTCCTTAGACCATGAGATTGTGCAACTCCCGGATACCGTAGGAATGCTTTGGGTGTACCAAACGTCACAACGTAACTGGGTGGCTATAAAGGTGCACTACAGGTATCTCCGAAAGTGTCTGTTGGGTTGGCACGAATCGAGACTGGGATTTGTCACTCCGTGTAAACGGAGAGGTATCTCTGGGCCCACTCGGTAGGACATCATCATAATGTGCACAATGTGACCAAGGAGTTGATCACGGGATGATGTGAGTTACGGAACGAGTAAAGAGACTTGCCGGTAACGAGATTGAACAAGGTATCGGGATACCGACGATCGAATCTCGGGCAAGTAACATACCGATAGACAAAGGGAATTGCATACGGGATTGATTGAATCCCCGACAACGTGGTTCATCCGATGAGATCATCGTGGAACATGTGGGAGCCAACATGGGTATCAAGATCCCGCTGTTGGTTATTGGCCGGAGAACGTCTCGGTCATGTCTGCATGGTTCCCGAACCCGTAGGGTCTACACGCTTAAGGTTCGATGACGCTAGGGTTATAGGGAATAGATGTACGTGGTTACCGAATGTTGTTCAGAGTCCCGGATGAGATCCCGGACGTCACGAGGAGTTCCGGAATGGTCCGGAGGTAAAGATTTATATATGGGAAGTCCTGTTTTGGTCACCGGAAAAGTTTCGGGTCTTATCGGTAATGTACCGGGACCACCGGGAGGGTCCCGGGGGTCCACCAAGTGGGGCCACCAGCCCCAGAAGGCTGTGTGGGCCAAGTGTGGGAGGGGACCAGCCCCAGGTGGGCTGGTGCGCCCCCCCACCAAGGCCCAAGGCGCATGGGAGAGTGGAGGGGGCAAACCCTAGGTCCAGATGGGCCTTAAGGCCCACCCTAGTGCCCCTCTCCCCCTTGGCCGCCCCCCCTAGATGGGATCTAGGGCTGGCCGCACCTCTTGGGGGGGGAACCCTAAAGGGGCGCAACCCTCGCCCCCCCTATATATACTTGAGGTTTGGGGCTGCCATACAGACACGAGAACGTCTCTTTTGACGCAGCACTACCCCTCTTCCTCCTCCTCCTCTCCCGCGGTGCTTGGCGAAGCCCTGCGGGATTGCCACGCTCCTCCACCACCACCACGCCGTCGTGCTGCTGCTGGATGGAGTCTTCCCCAACCTCTCCCTCTCACCTTGCTGGATCAAGGCGTGGGAGACGTCACCGGGCTGCACGTGTGTTGAACGCGGAGGCGCCGTGGTTCGGCGCTTAGATCGGAATCAACCGCGATCTGAATCGCTACGAGTACGACTCCCTCATCCGCGTTCTTGCAACGCTTCCGCATCGCGATCTACAAGGGTATGTAGATGCACTCCCCTTCCCCTCGTTGCTAGATTACTCCATAGATTGATCTTGGTGATGCGTAGAAAATTTTGAATTTCTGCTACGTTCCCCAACAGTGGCATCATGAGCCAGGTCTATGCGTAGTTTCTATGCACGAGTAGAACACAAAGTAGTTGTGGGCGTCGATGTTGTCAATTCTTCTTGCCGCTACTAGTCTTATCTTGTTTCGGCGGCATTGTGGGATGAAGCGGCCCGGACCGACCTTACACGTACGCTTACGTGAGACAGGTTCCACCGACTGACATGCACTAGATGCATAAGGTGGCTAGCGGGTGTCTGTCTCTCCCACTTTAGTCGGAACGGATTCGATGAAAAGGGTCCTTATGAAGGGTAAATAGAAATTGGCATATCACGTTGTGGTTTTACGTAGGTAAGAAACGTTCTTGCTAGAAACCTATACAGCCACGTAAAAACTTGCAACAACAATTAGAGGACGTCTAACTTGTTTTTGCAGGCATGTGCTATGTGATGTGATATGGCCAAAAGGATGTGATGAATGATATATGTGATGTATGAGATTGATCATGTTCTTGTAATAGGAATCACGACTTGCATGTCGATGAGTATGACAACCGGCAGGAGCCATAGGAGTTGTCCTTATTTTTTGTATGACCTGCGTGTCATTGAATAACGCCATGTAATTACTTTACTTTATTGCTAAGCCGTTAGCCATAGAAGTAGAAGTAATCGTTGGCGTGACAACTTCATGAAGACACAATGATGGAGATCATGATGATGGAGATCATGGTGTCATGCCGGTGACGAAGGTGATCATGCGTGCCCCGAAGATGGAGATCAAAGGCGCAAAATGATATTGGCCATATCATGTCACTATTTGATTGCATGTGATGTTTATCATGTTATGCATCTTATTTGCTTAGAACGACGGTAGATAAATAAGATGATCCCTCACTAAAATTTCAAGAGACGTGTTCCCCCTAACTGTGCACCGTTGCGAAGGTTCGTTGTTTCGAAGCACCACGTGATGATCGGGTGTGATAGATTCTAACGTTCGAATACAACGGGTGTTGACGAGCCTAGCATGTACAGACATGGCCTCGGAACACATGCAAAACACTTAGGTTGACTTGACGAGCCTAGCATGTACAGACATGGCCTCGGAACACAAGAGACCGAAAGGTCGAACATGTGTCGTATAGCAGATACGATCAACATGGAGATGTTCACCGATGATGACTAGTCCGTCTCACGTGATGATCGGACACGGCCTAGTTTGACTCGGATCATGTATCACTTAGATGACTAGAGGGATGTCTATCTGAGTGGGAGTTCATTAATCAGATGAACTTCATTATCATGAACATAGTCAAAAGGTCTTTGCAAATTATGTCATACGCTTTAGTTCTACTGTTTAGATATGTTCCTAGAGAAAATTTAGTTGAAAGTTGGTAGTAGCAATTATGCGGACTGGGTCCGTAAACTGAGGATTGTCCTCATTGCTGCACAGAAGGCTTATGTCCTTAATGCACCGCTCGGTGTGCTGAACCTCAGCGTCGTCTGTAGATGTTGCGAAACATCTGACATACACGTTTTGATGACTACGTGATAGTTCAGTGCGTAATGCTAACGGTTTAGAATTGTGGCACCAAAGACGTTTTTGAAACGTCGCAGAACATATGAGATGTTCCGAAGACTGAAATTGGGATTTCAGACTAGTGCCCACGTCAAGAGGTATGAGACCTCTGACAAGTTTCTTAAGCCTGCAAACTAAGGGAGAAAAGCTCAATCGTTGAGCATGTGCTCAGATTGTCTGAGTACTACAATCACTTGAATCGAGTGGGAGTTAATCTTCCAGATGAGATAGTGATGGTTCTCCATAAGTCACTGCCACCAAGCTATTAGAGCTTCGTGATGAACTATAACATATCAGGGATAGATATGATGATCCTTGAGCAACTCGCGATGTTTGACACCGCGAAAGTAGAAATCAAGAAGGAGCATCAATTGTTGATGGTTAGTAAAACCACTAGTTTCTAGAAGGGCAAGGGCAAAAGGGATACTTCATGAAACAGCAAATCATTTGCTGCTCTAGTGAAGAATCCCAAGGTTGAACCCAAACCGGAGACTAAGTGCTTCTGTAATAAGGGGAACGGTCACTGAAGCAGTACTACCCTAGATACTTGGTAGATGAGAAGGCAGGCAAGGTCGACAGAAGTATATTGGATATACATTATATGAATGTGTACTTTACTAGTACTCCTAGCAGCACCAGGGTATTAGATACCGGTTCGGTTGCTAAGTGTTAGTAACTCGAAATAAAAGCTGCGGAATAAACGGAGACTAGCTAAAGGTGAGATGACGATATGTGTTGGAAGTGTTTCCAAGGTTGATGTGATCAAGCATCGCATGCTCCCTCTACCATCGAGATTTGGTGTTTGCGTTGAGCATGATTGGATTATGTTTATCGCAATACGGTTATTCATTTAAGGAGAATAATGGTTACTCTGTTTATTTGAATAATACCTTCAATGGTCTTGCACCTAAAATGAATCTCGATCGTAGTGATACACATGTTCATGCCAAAAGTAATGATAGTACCACATACTTGTGGCACTGCTATTTGAGTCATATTGGTATAGAACGCATGAAGAAGCTCCATGTAGATGGATCTTTGGACTCACTCGTTTTTGAAAAGATTGAGACATGCGAACCATGTCTATTGGTATATATATGCATGAAGAAACTCCATGCAGATGGATCGTTTGGACTCACTTGATTTTGAATCACTTGAGACATGCAAATCATACCACATGGGCAAGATGACTGAAAGCCTCGTTTTCAGTAAGATGGAACAAGAGAGCAACTTATTGGAAGTAATACATTTTGATGTATGCAGTCCAATGAGTGCTGAGGCATGCAGTGGATATCGTTATGTTCTTACTTCACAGATGATTTGAGTAGATGCTGAGTGTATTTACTTGATGAAACACAAGTCTGAATTATTGAAAGGTTCAAGTAATTTCAGAGTGAAGTTGAAGATCGTCGTGACAAGAGGATAAAATGTCTGTGATATGATCATAGAGATGAGTATCTGAGTTACGAGTTTGGCACACAATTAAGACATTGTGGAAAGTGTTTCACAATTAATACCGCCTGGAACACCATAGTGTGATGGTGTGTCCGAACATCATAACTGCACCCTATTGGATATGGTGCATACCATGATGTCTCTTATCGAATTACCACTATCGTTTATGGGTTAGGCATTAGAGACAACGCATTCACTTTAAAAGGGGCACCACGCAATTCCGTTGAGACGACACCGTTTAGAGAAACCTAAGTTGTCGTTTCTTAAAAGTTTGGGGCTGCGATGCTTATGTGAAAAAGTTTCAGGCTGATAAGCTCGAACCCAAAGCGGATAAATGCATCTTCATAGAAAACCCAAAACAGTTGGGTATACCTCCTATTTCAGATCTGGAAGCAAAAGTAATTGCTTCTAGAAACGGTCCTTTCTCGAGGAAAAGTTTCTCTCGAAAGAATTGAGTGGGAGGATGGTGGAGACTTGATGAGGTTATTGAACCATAACTTCAACTAGTGTGTAGCAAGGCACAGGAAGTTGTTCCTGTGGCACCTACACTAATTGAAGTGGAAGCTTATGATAGTGATCATGAAACTTCGAATCAAGTCACTACCAAACCTCGTAGGACGACGATGATGCGTACTACTTCAGAGTAATGCGTAATCCTGTCTTGGAAGTCATGTTGCTAGACAACAATGAACCTACGAGCTATGGAGAAGCAATGGTGGGCCCATATTCCGACAAATGGTTAGAAGCCATGAAATCCGAGATAAATGGATCTTTAAGAAGAAGACGGACGTGGACGGTAAGGTTACCGTCTATGAAGCTCGACTTGTGGCAAAGAGTGTTTTTCACAAGTTCAAGGAGTTGACTATGATGAGATTTTCTCATCCGTAGCGATGCTTAAGTCCGTCGGAATCATGTTAGCATTAGCTGCATTTATGAAATCTGGCAGATGGATGTCAAAACAAGTTTCCTTACCAGTTTTCATAAGGAAAGGTTGTATGTGATACAATCAGAAAGGTTTTGTCGATCCTAAGGATGCTAAAAGGTATGCCAGCTCCAGCGATCCTTCCATGGACTAGAGCAAGCATCTCGGAGTCAGAATATACGCTTTGATGGAGTGATCAAAGTTTTTGGGTTTATACAAAGTTTATGAGAAACTTGTATTTCCAATAAAGTGAGTGGGAGCGCTACAACATTTCTGATAAGTATATGTGAATGACATATTGTTGATCCGAAATGATGTAAAATTTCTGGAAAGCATAAAGGGTTGTTTGAAAGGAGTTTTTCAAAGGAAGACCTGGATAAAAGCTGCTTACATATTGGGCATCAAGATCTATAGAGATAGATCAAGACGCCCGATGATACTTTCAAAGAACACACACCTTGACATGATTTTGAAAGAGTTTAAAAATAGATCAGCAAAGAAGGAGTTCTTGGCTGTGTTACAAGGTGTGAGTATTGAGTAAGACTCAAGACCTGACCACAGCAGAAGAAAGAGAAAGGACGAAGGTCGTCCCCTATGCTTCAGACGTAGGCTCTACAGTATGCTATGCTGTGTACCGCACATGAAGTGTGCCTTGCCATGAGTTGGTCAAGGGGTACAATAGTGATCCGGGAATGGATCACATGACAGCGGTCGAACTTATCCTTAGTATCTAGTAGACTAAGGAATTTTCTCGATTATGGAGGTGAAAAGGAGTTTGTCGTAAAGGGTTACGTCGATGCGAACTTTGACACTAATCCGGATGACTCTGAGTAGTAAACCGGATTCGTATAGTAGAGCAATTATTTGAAATGGCTCCAAGTAGCGCGTGGTAGCATCCACAAGATGACATAGATATTCGTAAAGCACACACGGATCTGAAAGGTTCAGACCCGTTGACTAATAACCTCTCTCACAAGCATAACATGATCAAACCAGAACTCATTGAGTGTTAATCACATAGTGATGTGAACTAGATTGATGACTCTAGTAAACTCTTTGGATGTTGGTCACATGGTGATGTGACCTGTCAGTGTTAATCACATGGTGATGTGAACTAGATTATTGACTCTAGTGCAAGTGGGAGACTGTTGGAAATATGCCCTAGAGGCAATAATAAATAGGTTATTATTATATTTCCTTGTTCATGATAATCGTTTATTATCCATGCTAGAATTGTATTGATAGGAAACTCAGATGCATGTGTGGATACATAGACAAGACCATGTCCCTAGTAAGCCTCTAGTTGACTAGCTCGTTGATCAATAGATGGTTACGGTTTCCTGACCATGGACATTGGATGTCGTTGATAACGGGATCACATCATTAGGAGAATGATGTGATGGACAAGACCCAATCCTAAGCCTAGCACAAGATCGTGTAGTTCGTTTGCTAAGAGCTTTTCTAATGTCAAGTATCATTTCCTTAGACCATGAGATTGTGCAACTCCCGGATACCGTAGGAATGCTTTGGGTGTACCAAACGTCACAACGTAACTGGGTGGCTATAAAGGTGCACTACAGATATCTCCGAAAGTGTCTGTTGGGTTCGCACGAATCGAGACTGGGATTTGTCACTCCGTGTAAACGGAGAGGTATCTCTGGGCCCACTCGGTAGGACATCATCATAATGTGCACAATGTGACCAAGGAGTTGATCACGGGATGATGTGTTACGGAACGAGTAAAGAGACTTGCCGGTAACGAGATTGAACAAGGTATCGGGATACCGACGATCGAATCTCGGGCAAGTAGCATACCGATAGACAAAGGGAATTGTATACGAGATTGATTGAATCCTCGACATCGTGGTTCATCCGATGAGATCATTGAGGAGCATGTGGGAGCCAACATGGGTATCCAGATCCCCCTGTTGGTTATTGACCGGAGAGTCGTCTCGGTCATGTCTGCATGTCTCCCGAACCCGTAGGGTCCACACACTTAAGGTTCGGTGACGCTAGGGTTATAGAGATATTAGTATGCGGTAACCCGAAAGTTGTTCGGAGTCCCGGATGAGATCCCGGACGTCACGAGGAGTTCCGGAATGGTCCGGAGGTAATGATTTATATATGGGAAGTCTTATTTTGGTCGCCGGAAAAGTTTCGCACTTTATCGGTATTGTACCGGGAGTGCCGAAAGGGGTCCGGGGGTCCACCAAAGGGGTCCACCAGCCCCGGGGGGCCACATGGGCTGTAGGAGTGTGCGCCTTGGCCTATATGGGCCAAGGGCACCAGCCCCAAGAGGCTCATGCGCCAAGAGATAAGGGAAAGGGAGAGTCCTAAAGGGGGAAGGCACCTCCGAGGTGCCTTGGGGAGGATGGACTCCTCCCTGGCCGCACCCTTCCTTGGAGGAAGGGCCAAGGCTGCGCCCACCCCCCCTCTCCCTCGGCCCTATATATAGTGGGGGGGGGAGGGAGGGCAGCAAAATCCAAGCCCTGGCGCCTCCCTCTCCCTCCCGTGACACCTCTTCCTCCCCGCTTGCGCTTGGCGAAGCCCTGCCGGGATCCCGCTACTTCCACCACCACGCCGTCGTGCTGCTGGATCTCCATCAACCTCTCCTCCCCCCTTGCTGGATCAAGAAGGAGGAGACGTCGCTGCTCCGTACGTGTGTTGAACGCGGAGGTGCCGTCCGTTGGGCGCTAGGATCATCGGTGATTTGGATCACGACGAGTACGACTCCATCAACCCCGTTCTCTTGAACGCTTCCGCTCGCGATCTACAAGGGTATGTAGATGCACTGCCCTTCCCCTCGTTGCTAGATTACTCCATAGATTGATCTTGATGATGCGTAGAAAATTTTGAATTTCTGCTACGTTCCCCAACAGAACCCTCCCTCACTGATTCCTCTCTGACATTTGCGACCGTCGGTGATGGTAGCTCCTCCTTTCGTTCTCGAGTGCATTACACCAAATTGTCTAGCACACGGGAACGAAGGAGAAGCTACCCCCACGACAACAGTCGGGATTCTTTGTCCTCTCATATATGGTGGAGACTCGACAGACTTACAGTCAACCCGAAATATCGTTTAATTATCTTTCTAAAAGAGGATTTGGCTGGTCTCACCTCGATGTCGGAGGGGGACGACGGCGGTGATGATGGAGGGGCCGGGGGCTCCTAGATTTCTGCGAAAACAAAAACCCTATAAGCTATCAACTAATCATAGTGCGCTCCAATTTTAGCATTAAAAGTAGGATCGGAGTAGTTTTCCACTTTGAGCATTCAATAAGCAAAATCAAATCACAAAATAAAGTAGTATTCAAATTAGGATGCATTCAATTATAAGCAAAACTACATCATCTCCATGCGTCCGTACATCGTCGAATATTATCACTAATACACCTCGAATACTATCATACATATAGCATCGCTAGTACAGCTAGAACAGTAGCGCCCGATGGGTATCGGCGCGGGCGATGGACACCCAAAGGGACGGAACCATCACAGGATCATAGCTCCAGTGAGATCCCTGAAGAACCTGCCAGGTATTGTCGAACCTGCCCTCCAACGCAACCATGTAGCGACGGACGTGCTGGTCCTCCTCGCTGACACGGTGACGTACCACCTCCGCGGTGTCCGGAAGCCTCGGCACCGTCACTGGCCCACGCGAACGCCACCAAACAAGGATCGGGTCAACGACGGGCTGGTTCCTCACCAACCTACGCCCACCGGAAGGTAGCACCTCCCAAACCAGCCCGGCGGAGCCCAGTCCCGGACATGGCCCCTCTGATCAAGCCGGCCTCCTCCGCCGAGTCGACGACGAGGATGCGGGATAGGCATCGTCGACGTCGATGCGGGAATAATTGCTTTAACTAAAAAAACAAACTAGTTCTACTAATTTCCTTGCTAAAAATAAACTACTTCTATAGTAAAATAAACTAGTTTTGTTAAATCAACTAGTTCAACTACTAATTAAGCACTTACTATAAATAAAATAAAGTAGTTTTATTAATTAATCAACTAGTTCAACTACTAAGCACTTACTATAAATAAATAAAATAAAGTAGTTCTTACTAAAAATAAACTACTTCTATATATAGTAAAATTTAATAAAATAGTTCTATTAATTAATCAACTAGTTCAACTACTAAGCACTTACAATAAATATATAAAATAAAGTAGTTCTTACTAAAAATAAACTACTTCTATATATAGTAAAATTTAATAAAATAGTTTTATTAAATCAACTAGCTAGTTCAACTACTAAGCACTAACCTAAAATCGATATGTACTAATAATTAACCTCAATAAAAAATTAATACATATATGAAAAAAACGTATATAAACAAAAAAATTGTATGAACATTATATTCATACATACATAGCCACATCCATTCATCATATAGCTACCACATACATATATATATACATTATATATATGAAAAATGCAATGAACAAAAAAAAATACAAATTATATGAAAAAAAACAGAGCCGTGGCGTGGCGACGGCTCACATTGGGCGACGAAGGGCGACGGCGTGGGCGGCAGAGGGCGACGGCGTGGGTGGCGGAGGGCGACGGCGACCGCGGCGGGCCGGGGGCGGAGGGCGACGGTGACGTACGGGCGACGACTCGGGGGCGCGCGGCGGAGGCCGACGGCGACGGCGGCGGGGGGCGGAGGACGACGGCGATGGGCGATGGTGTGGGCTCGGGGGCACGGGCGACGGCGACGGTGGCGGGGCTTCCTGGCGGCGTAGATCGAGCTCGCGGCGTCGCCGGGCGGGGGGAAACTGGCGATGGAAATCTGAAAATTTCAAGTGCTGGCTTATATAGCAAAGGCTTTGGTCCCGGTTACGGCAAAAACTGGATGCACTTCGTGTACAAAACGGACAATCTCTTTCAAAGTATCAGGATTTCATCCGGAAACTCGTCTGTTACAAAGAGATTTCATTTTTTAAAACTTATTTGAACTCCTGACTTTTTGTGTGTTCAAAATGCACCATTCAAAGCCACATCATCATTTTTCAATCCTTTCTGACTTCATTTGTTATTTTTCATGCATTTACTAATTATTTTGAGCTATAAGACCCTAAAATTGGAAAGCATTTCAAATGAACTCTGAAAAGGTTGAAAGTTGGCATGATATCATCATTTCATCCACATAGCATGTGCAAGAAAGTTGAGAGGGTTACGGCAAAAACTGGATGCACTTCGTGTACAAAACGGACAATCTCTTTCAAAGTATCAGGATTTCATCCGGAAACTCGTCTGTTACAAAGGGATTTCATTTTTTAAAACTTATTTGAACTCCTGACTTTTTGTGTGTTCAAAATGCACCATTCAAAGCCACATCATCATTTTTCAATCCTTTCTGACTTCATTTGTTATTTTTCATGCATTTACTAATTATTTTGAGCTATAAGACCCTAAAATTGAAAAGCATTTCAAATGAACTCTGAAAAGGTTGAAAGTTGGCATGATATCATCATTTCATCCACATAGCATGTGCAAGAAAGTTGAGAGGGTTACGGCAAAAACTGGATGCACTTCGTGTACAAAACGGACAATCTCTTTCAAAGTATCAGGATTTCATCCGGAAACTCGTCTGTTACAAAGGGATTTCATTTTTTTAAACTTATTTGAACTCCTGACTTTTTGTGTGTTCAAAATGCACCATTCAAAGCCACATCATCATTTTTCAATCCTTTCTGACTTCATTTGTTATTTTTCATGCATTTACTAATTATTTTGAGCTATAAGACCCTAAAATTGGAAAGCATTTCAAATGAACTCTGAAAAGGTTGAAAGTTGGCATGGTATCATCATTTCATCCACATAGCATGTGCAAGAAAGTTGAGAGGGTTACGGCAAAAACTGGATGCACTTCGTGTACAAAACGGACAATCTCTTTCAAAGTATCAGGATTTCATCCGGAAACTCGTCTGTTACAAAGGGATTTCATTTTTTAAAACTTATTTGAACTCCTGACTTTTTGTGTGTTCAAAATGCACCATTCAAAGCCACATCATCATTTTTCAATCCTTTCTGACTTCATTTGTTATTTTTCATGCATTTACTAATTATTTTGAGCTATAAGACCCTAAAATTGAAAAGCATTTCAAATGAACTCTGAAAAGGTTGAAAGTTGGCATGATATCATCATTTCATCCACATAGCATGTGCAAGAAAGTTGAGAGGGTTACGGCAAAAACTGGATGCACTTCGTGTACAAAACGGACAATCTCTTTCAAAGTATCAGGATTTCATCCGGAAACTCGTCTGTTACAAAGGGATTTCATTTTTTAAAACTTATTTGAACTCCTGACTTTTTGTGTGTTCAAAATGCACCATTCAAAGCCACATCATCATTTTTCAATCCTTTCTGACTTCATTTGTTATTTTTCATGCATTTACTAATTATTTTGAGCTATAAGACCCTAAAATTGAAAAGCATTTCAAATGAACTCTGAAAAGGTTGAAAGTTGGCATGGTATCATCATTTCATCCACATAGCATGTGCAAGAAAGTTGAGAGGGTTACGGCAAAAACTGGATGCACTTCGTGTACAAAACGGACAATCTCTTTCAAAGTATCAGGATTTCATACGGAAACTCGTCTGTTACAAAGGGATTTCATTTTTTAAAACTTATTTGAACTCCTGACTTTTTGTGTGTTCAAAATGCACCATTCAAAGCCACATCATCATTTTTCAATCCTTTCTGACTTCATTTGTTATTTTTCATGCATTTACTAATTATTTTGAGCTATAAGACCCTAAAATTGAAAAGCATTTCAAATGAACTCTGAAAAGGTTGAAAGTTGGCATGATATCATCATTTCATCCACATAGCATGTGCAAGAAAGTTGAGAGGGTTACGGCAAAAACTGGATGCACTTCGTGTACAAAACGGACAATCTCTTTCAAAGTATCAGGATTTCATCCGGAAACTCGTCTGTTACAAAGGGATTTCATTTTTTAAAACTTATTTGAACTCCTGACTTTTTGTGTGTTCAAAATGCACCATTCAAAGCCACATCATCATTTTTCAATCCTTTCTGACTTCATTTGTTATTTTTCATGCATTTACTAATTATTTTGAGCTATAAGACCCTAAAATTGAAAAGCATTTCAAATGAACTCTGAAAAGGTTGAAAGTTGGCATGGTATCATCATTTCATCCACATAGCATGTGCAAGAAAGTTGAGAGGGTTACGGCAAAAACTGGATGCACTTCGTGTACAAAACGGACAATCTCTTTCAAAGTATCAGGATTTCATACGGAAACTCGTCTGTTACAAAGGGATTTCATTTTTTAAAACTTATTTGAACTCCTGACTTTTTGTGTGTTCAAAATGCACCATTCAAAGCCACATCATCATTTTTCAATCCTTTCTGACTTCATTTGTTATTTTTCATGCATTTACTAATTATTTTGAGCTATAAGACCCTAAAATTGAAAAGCATTTCAAATGAACTCTGAAAAGGTTGAAAGTTGGCATGGTATCATCATTTCATCCACATAGCATGTGCAAGAAAGTTGAGAGGGTTACGGCAAAAACTGGATGCACTTCGTGTACAAAACGGACAATCTCTTTCAAAGTATCAGGATTTCATCCGGAAACTCGTCTGTTACAAAGGGATTTCATTTTTTAAAACTTATTTGAACTCCTGACTTTTTGTGTGTTCAAAATGCACCATTCAAAGCCACATCATCATTTTTCAATCCTTTCTGACTTCATTTGTTATTTTTCATGCATTTACTAATTATTTTGAGCTATAAGACCCTAAAATTGAAAAGCATTTCAAATGAACTCTGAAAAGGTTGAAAGTTGGCATGGTATCATCATTTCATCCACATAGCATGTGCAAGAAAGTTGAGAGGGTTACGGCAAAAACTGGATGCACTTCGTGTACAAAACGGACAATCTCTTTCAAAGTATCAGGATTTCATCCGGAAACTCGTCTGTTACAAAGGGATTTCATTTTTGAAAACTTATTTGAACTCCTGACTTTTTGTGTGTTCAAAATGCACCATTCAAAGCCACATCATCATTTTTCAATCCTTTCTGACTTCATTTGTTATTTTTCATGCATTTACTAATTATTTTGAGCTACAAGACCCTAAAATTGAAAAACATTTTAAATGAACTCTGAAAAGGTTGAAAGTTGGCATGGTATCATCATTTCATCCACATAGCATGTGCAAGAAAGTTGAGAGGGTTACGGCAAAAACTGGATGCACTTCGTGTACAAAACGGACAATCTCTTTCAAAGTATCAGGATTTCATACGGAAACTCGTCTGTTACAAAGGGATTTCATTTATTAAAACTTATTTAAACTCCTGACTTTTTGTGTGTTCAAAATGCACCATTCAAAGCAGAGACTGATTTTGAATGGTGCATATTCAACACACAAAAAGTCTGTAAAGATCGCCAACCCCAACATAAAAAAATGAGGATAGATGCGTTTATAGAGAAAATTCAACCTAAATTCATAATAAATTTCTATGAATTTCAGAGAAACTCACTGTGAATTTAAGCCAAATTCCCTGTATAAGGGCATCTATTTTCATTTTGAGAGGAGCTCAACAAGGCAGAGAGGGACGTGTTTTTTTTCTCTTTTGCTTTATTTGTTTTGTTTTGTTTCTACTTACAACAAAAAACTTATTTATTTTATTTCTAATTACTTATGTATTTTACTTTAATTATTTTATTTTTATTTATTTTACTGCTGCTATTTTTATTTATTTTACTGCTGCTATTTTTACTTAATTTATTAAGGTTTATTTATTGTAGTTACTATAGTTTATTTTATTTTATTTTATTAAGGTTTATTTAGTTTTATTTATTTTATTAAGGTTTATTTATTTTATAAATATAAAAAAATGAACATAGATGCGCTTATAAAGAAAATTAAACCTAAATTCACAGTAAATTTCAATTTACTGTGAATTTAGGTGAAATTCCCTGTATAAGGGCATCTATTTTCACTTTAAGAGAAGCTCAACAAGGCATAGAGGGATGGGCTTATAAACTGGTGTGAGCGCCCTTCGGTTGGCGAGGTCGGACTAAACACTGGCCGCAACTAGGACCAGCCCTTTAGTCCCGGTTTGTGGTATGAACCGGGACTAAATGGTGGTGGGCCAGGAGCGTGGCCCATTGGTCCCGGTTTTGTTGGGAATCGTAGCATAATTTTAAAATTTTCTTACGCTCACCAAGATGCATCTATGGAGTCTACTAGCAACGAGGGGAAGGGAGTGCATCTACATACCGTTGTAGATCGCGAGCGGAAGCGTTCCAATGAACGTGGATGACGGAGTCGTACTCGCCGTGATCCAAATCACCGATGACCGAGTGCCGAACGTACAGCACCTCCGCGTTCAACACACGTACGGTGCAGCGACGTCTCCTCCTTCTTGATCCAGCAAGGGGGGAGGAGAGGTTGATGGAGATCCAACAGCACGACGGCGTGGTGGTGGATGTAGCGGCTCTCCGGCAGGGCTTCGCCGAGCTTCTGCGAGAGAGAGAGGTGTTGCAGGGGAGGAGGGAGGCGCCAAAGGCTGTCCTCTTGCTGCCCTCCCTCCCCCCCTTTATATAGGCCCCCTGGGGGGCGCCGGCCCCAAGAGATGGGATCTCAAGGGGGGGCGGCGGCCACAAGGGGGAAAGGGGTTGCCTTGCCCCCCAAGGCAAGGAGGAACTCCCCCCCTAGGGTTCCCAACCCTAGGCGCATGGGGGAGGCCCAAGGGGGGCGCCCCAGCCCACTATGGGCT
Source organism: Triticum aestivum (assembly GCF_018294505.1). Lineage (NCBI taxonomy): Eukaryota > Viridiplantae > Streptophyta > Magnoliopsida > Poales > Poaceae > Triticum > Triticum aestivum. The sequence continues at coordinate 7,767,478 of NC_057802.1, read as the reverse complement.
GGTTCCCTTCCACTTTCAGCCCACGGGGCCCTCCGGGATAGGTGGCCCCACCCGGTGGACCCCCGGGACCCTTCCGGTGGTCCCGGTACAATACCGGTAACCCCCGAAACTTTCCCGGTGGCCGAAACTTGACTTCCTATATATAATTCTTCACCTCCGGACCATTCCGGAACCTCTCATGACGTCCGGGATCTCATCCGGGACTCCGAACAACTTTCGGGTTTCCGCATACATCTATCTCTACAACCCTAGCGTCACCGGACCTTAAGTGTGTAGACCCTACGGGTTCGGGAGACATGCAGACATGACCGAGACGCCTCTCCGGTCAATAACCAACAGCGGGATCTGGATACCCATGTTGGCTCCCACATGCTCCATGATGAAATCATCAGATGAACCACGGTGTCGAGGATTCAATCAATCCGTATGCAATTCCCTTTGTCAATCGGTATGTTACTTGCCCGAGATTCGATCGTCGGTATCCCAATACCTAGTTCAATCTCGTTACCGGCAAGTCTCTTTACTCGTACCGCAATGCATGATCCCGTGACTAACGCCTTAGTCACATTGAGCTCATTATGATGATGCATTACCGAGTGGGCCCAGAGATACCTCTCCGTCACACGGAGTGACAAATCCCAGTCTCGATCCGTGCCAACCCAACAGACACTTTCGGAGATACCCGTAATGCACCTTTATAGTCACCCAGTTACGTTGTGACGTTTGGCACACCCAAAGCACTCCTACGGTATCCGGGAGTTGCACGATCTTATGGTCTAAGGAAAAGATACTTGACATTGGAAAAGCTCTAGCAAACGAAACTACACGATCTTTTATGCTATGCTTAAGTTGGGTCTTGTCCATCACATCATTCTCCTAATGATGTGATCCCGTTATCAATGACATCCTATGTCCATAGTCAGGAAACCATGACTATCTGTTGATCAACGAGCTAGTCAACTAGAGGCTTACTAGGGACAGGTTGTGGTCTATGTATTCACACATGTATTACGATTTCCGGACAATACAATTATAGCATGAATAATAGACTATTATCATGAACACAGAAATATAATAATAACCATTTATTATTGCCTCTAGGGCATATTTCCAACAGTCTCCCACTTGCACTAGAGTCAATAATCTAGTTACATTGTGATGAATCGAACACCCATTGCGTCCTGGTGTTGATCATGTTTTGCCCTAGGGAGAGGTTTAGTCAACGGATCTGCTACATTCAGGTCCGTGTGTACTTTACAAATATCTATGTCTCCATTTTGAACACTTTCACGAATGGAGTTGAAGCGACGCTTGATATGCCTGGTCTTCCTGTGAAACCTGGGCTCCTTCGCAAGGGCAATAGCTCCAGTGTTGTCACAGAAGAGAGTCATCGGGCCCGACGCATTGGGAATCACCCCTAGGTCGGTAATGAACTTCTTCATCCAGACTGCTTCCTGTGCTGCCTCCGAGGCTGCCATGTATTCCGCTTCACATGTAGATCCCGCCACGACGCTTTGCTTGCAACTGCACCAGCTTACTGCTCCTCTATTCAAAATATACACGTATCCAGTCTGTGACTTTGAGTCATCCGGATCTGTGTCGAAACTAGCGTCGACGTAACCCATTACGACGAGCTCTTCGTCACCTCCATAAACGAGAAACATATCCTTAGTCCTCTTCAGGTACTTCAGGATATTCTTGACCGTTGTCCAGTGTTCCTTGCCGGGATTACTTTTGTACCTTCCTACCAAACTTACGGCAAGGTTTACATCAGGTCTGGTACACAGCATGGCATACATAATAGACCCTATGGCCGAGGCATAGGGGATGACACTCATCTCTTCTATATCTTCTGCCGTGGTCGGGCATTGAGCCGTGCTCAATTGCACACCTTGCAATACAGGCAAGAACCCCTTCTTGGACTGATCCATACTGAACTTCTTCAATATCTTGTCAAGGTATGTACTCTGTGAAAGACCAATGAGGCGTCTTGATCTATCTCTATAGATCTTGATGCCTAATATGTAAGCAGCTTCTCCAAGGTCCTTCATTGAAAAACACTTATTCAAATAGGCCTTTATACTTTCCAAGAATTCTATATCATTTCCCATCAATAATATGTCATCCACATATAATATGAGAAATGCTACAGAGCTCCCACTCACTTTCTTGTAAACACAGGCTTCTCCATAAGTCTGTGTAAACCCAAACGCTTTGATCATCTCATCAAAGCGAATGTTCCAACTCTGAGATGCTTGCACCAGCCCATAGATTGAGCGCTGGAGCTTGCATACTTTGTTAGCATTCTTAGGATCGACAAAACCTTCCGGCTGCATCATATACAACTCTTCCTTAAGGAAGCCGTTAAGGAATGCCGTTTTGACGTCCATCTGCCATATCTCATAATCATAGTATGCGGCAATTGCTAACATTATTCGGACGGACTTCAGTTTCGCTACGGGTGAGAAAGTCTCATCGTAGTCAACCCCTTGAACTTGTCGATAACCCTTAGCGACAAGTAGAGCTTTGTAGATGGTCACATTACCATCCGCGTCCGTCTTCTTCTTAAAGATCCATTTGTTTTCTATGGCTCGCCGCTCATCGGGCAAGTCAGTCAAAGTCCATACTTTGTTTTCATACATGGATTCTATCTCGGATTTCATGGCTTCTAGCCATTTGTCGGAATCCGGGCCCGCCATTGCTTCTTCATAGTTCGAAGGTTCACCGTTGTCTAACAACATGATTTCCAGGACAGGGTTGCCGTACCACTCTGGTGCGGAACGTGTCCTTGTGGACCTACGAAGTTCAGTGGCAACTTGATCCGAAGCTTCATGATCATCATCATTAACTTCCTCTCCAGTCGGTGTAGGCACTACAGGAACATTTTCCCGCGCTGCGCTACTTTCCGGTTCGGAAGGGGTGACTATCACCTCATCAAGTTCCACTTTCCTCCCACTCAATTCTTTCGAGAGAAACTCCTTCTCCAGAAAGGACCCGTTCTTGGCAACGAAGATCTTGCCTTCGGATCTGAGGTAGAAGGTATAACCAATAGTTTCCTTAGGGTATCCTATGAAGACGCATTTTTCCGATTTGGGTTCGAGCTTTTCAGGTTAAAGTTTCTTGACATAAGCATCGCATCCCCAAACTTTTAGAAACGACAGCTTAGGTTTCTTCCCAAACCATAATTCATACGGTGTCGTTTCAACGGATTTCGACGGAGCCCTATTTAAAGTGAATGCGGCAGTCTCTAAAGCATAACCCCAAAATGAGAGCGGTAAATCGGTAAGAGACATCATAGATCGCACCATATCCAATAGAGTGCGATTATGATGTTCGGACACACCATTTCTCTGAGGTGTTCCAGGCGGCGTGAGTTGTGAAACTATTCCACATTTCCTTAAGTGTGTACCAAATTCGTGACTTAAATATTCTCCACCACGATCTGATCGTAGGAATTTTATTCTTCTGTCACGTTGATTCTCAACCTCACTCTGAAATTCCTTGAACTTTTGAAAGGTTTCAGACTTGTGTTTCATCAGGTAGACATATCCATATCTACTTAAATCATCAGTGAGAGTGAGAACATAACGATATCCTCCGCGAGCCTCAACACTCATTGGACCACACACATCGGTATGTATGATTTCCAATAAGTTGGTTGCTCGCTCCATTGTTCCGGAGAACGGAGTCTTGGTCATCTTACCCATGAGGCATGGTTCGCACGTGTCAAATGATTCGTAATCAAGAGACTCCAAAAGTCCATCTGCATGGAGCTTCTTCATGCGCTTGACACCAATGTGACCAAGGCGGCAGTGCCACAAGTATGTGGGACTATCGTTATCAACTTTACATCTTTTGGTATTCACACTATGAACATGTGTAACATCACGTTCGAGATTCATCAAAAATAAACCATTGACCAGCGGGGCATGACCATAAAACATCTCTCTCAAATAAATAGAACAACCATTATTCTCGGATTTAAATGAGTAGCCATCTCGAATTAAACGAGATCCAGACACAATGTTCATGCTCAAAGCTGGCACTAAATAACAATTATTGAGGTTTATAACTAATCCCGTGGGTAGATGCAGAGGTAGCGTGCCGACGGCGATCACATCGACCTTGGAACCATTCCCGACGCGCATCGTCACCTCGTCCTTTGCCAGTCTCCGTTTATTCCATAGTTCCTGATTTGAGTTACAAATATGAGCAACCGCACCGGTATCAAATACCCAGGAGCTACTACGAGTACTGGCAAGGTACACATCAATTACTTGTATATCACATATACCTTGGGTGTTGCCGGCCTTCTTCTTGTCCGCTAAATATTTGGGGCAGTTCCGCTTCCAGTGACCACTTCCCTTGCAATAAAAGCACTCAGTCCCGGGCTTGGGTCCATTCTTTGACTTCTTCCCAGTAACTGGTTTACCAGGCGCGGTGACTGCCTTGCCTTCCTTCTTGAAGTTCTTCTTACGCTTGCCCTTCTTGAACTTGGTGGTTTTATTCACCATCAACACTTGATGTTCTTTTCTGATCTCCCCTTCCGCTGATTTCAGCATTGAATATACCTCGGGAATGGTCTTTTCCATCCCCTGCATATTGTAGTTCATCACAAAGCTCTTGTAGCTTGGTGGAAGCGACTGGAGGATTCTGTCAATGACCGCGTCATCCGGGAGATTAACTCCCAGCTGAGACAAGCGGTTGTGCAACCCAGACATTCTGAGTATGTGCTCACTAACAGAACTGTTCTCCTCCATTTTACAGCTGAAGAACTTGTCGGAGACATCATATCTCTCGACCCGGGCATGAGCTTGAAAAACCAGTTTCAGCTCCTCGAACATCTCATATGCTCCATGTTTCTCAAAACGCTTTTGAAGACCCGGTTCTAAGCTGTAAAGCAAGCCGCACTGAACAAGGGAGTAATCATCAGCACGTGATTGCCAAGCGTTCATAACGTCTTGGTTCTCAGGGATTGGTGTATCACCTAGCGGTGCTTCTAAGACATAATCTTTCTTGGCTACTATGAGGATGAGCCTCAGGTTCCGGACCCAGTCTGTATAATTGCTGCCATCATCTTTCAGCTTGGTTTTCTCTAGGAACGCGTTGAAATTGAGGGCAACGTTGGCCATTTGATCTACAATACATAGTGTAAAGATTTTAGACTAAGTTCATGATAATTGAGTTCATCTAATCAAATTATTAATGAACTCCCACTCAGACAGACATCCCTCTAGTCATCTAAGTGAAACATGATCCGAGCTCAACTAGGCCGTGTCCGATCATCACGTGAGACGGACTAGTCAAGATCGGTGAACATCTCCATGTTGATCGTATCTTCTATACGACTCATGCTCGACCTTTCGGTCCTCCGTGTTCCGAGGCCATGTCTGTACATGCCAGGCTCGTCAAGTCAACCTAAGTGTATTGCGTGTGTTCCGAGGCCATGTCTGTACATGCTAGGCTCGTCAACACCCGTTGTATTCGAACGTAAGAATCTATCACACCCGATCATCAGGTGGTGCTTCGAAACGACGAACCTTCGCAACGGTGCACAGTTAGGGTGAACACTTTCTTGAAATTATTATAAGGGATCATCCTACTTGCTACCGTCGTTCTAAGCAAATAAGATGCAAAAACATGATAAACATCACATGCAATCAAATAGTGACATGATATGGCCAATATCATCATGCTCCTTTGATCTCCATCTTCGGGGCACCATGATCATCTTTGTCACCGGCATGACACCATGATCTCCATCATCATGATCTCCATCATTGTGTCTTCATGAAGTCGTCACGCCAACGATTACTTCTACTTCTATGGCTAACGCGTTTAGCAACAAAGTAAAGTAATTTACATGGCGTTATTCAATGACACGCAGGTCATGCAAAATAATAAAGACAACTCCTATGGCTCCTGCCGGTTGTCATACTCATCGACATGCAAGTCGTGATTCCTATTACAAGAATATGATCAATCTCATACATCACATATATCATTCATCACATCTTCTGGCCATATCACATCACATAGCACTTGCTGCAAAAACAAGTTAGACGTCCTCTAATTGTTGTTGCAAGTTTTTACGTGGTTTGTAGGTTTCTAGCAAGAACGTTTCTTACCTACGTATGACCACAACGTGATTTGCCAATTTCTATTTACCCTTCATAAGGACCCTTTTCATAGAATCTGTTCCGACTAAAGTAGGAGAGACAGACACCCGCTAGCAATCTTATGCATCTTGTGCATGTTAGTCGGTGGAACCTGTCTCACGTAAGAGTACGTGTAAGGTCGGTCCGGGCCGCTTCATCCTACAATGCTGCCGAAACAAGAAAAGACTAGTAGTGGCAAGAAGAATTGGCAAACTCAACGCCCACAACTACTTTGTGTTCTACTCGTGCATAGTAACTACGCATAGACCTGGCTCATGATGCCACTGTTGGGAATCGTAGCATAATTTTAAAATTTTCTTACGCTCACCAAGATGCATCTATGGATTCTACTAGCAACGAGGGGAAGGGAGTGCATCTACATACCGTTGTAGATCGCGAGCGGAAGCGTTCCAATGAACGTGGATGACGGAGTCGTACTCGCCGTGATCCAAATCACCGATGACCGAGTGCCGAACGTACAGCACCTCCGCGTTCAACACACGTACGGTGCAGCGACGTCTCCTCCTTCTTGATCCAGCAAGGGGGGAGGAGAGGTTGATGGAGATCCAACAGCACAACGGCGTGGTGGTGGATGTAGCGGCTCTCCGGCAGGGCTTCGCCGAGCTTCTGCGAGAGAGAGAGGTGTTGCAGGGGAGGAGGGAGGCGCCAAAGGCTGTCCTCTTGCTGCCCTCCCTCCCCCCCTTTATATAGGCCCCCTGGGGGGGGGGGCGCCAGCCCCAAGGGATGGGATCTCAAGGGGGGGCGGCGGCCACAAGGGGGAAAGGGGTTGCCTTGCCCCCCAAGGCAAGGGGGAACTCCCCCCTAGGGTTCCCAACCCTAGGCGCATGGGGGAGGCCCAAGGGGGCGCCCCAGCCCACTATGGGCTGGTTCCCTTCCACTTTCAGCCCACGGGGCCCTCCGGGATAGGTGGCCCCACCCGGTGGACCCCCGGGACCCTTCCGGTGGTCCCGGTACAATACCGGTAACCCCCGAAACTTTCCCGGTGGCCGAAACTTGACTTCCTATATATAATTCTTCACCTCCGGACCATTCCGGAACCTCTCGTGATGTCCGGGATCTCATCCGGGACTCCGAACAACTTTCGGGTTTCCGCATACATCTATCTCTACAACCCTAGCGTCACCGGACCTTAAGTGTGTAGACCCTACGGGTTCGGGAGACATGCAGACATGACCGAGACGCCTCTCCGGTCAATAACCAACAGCGGGATCTGGATACCCATGTTGGCTCCCACATGCTCCACGATGAAATCATCGGATGAACCACAGTGTCGAGGATTCAATCAATCCGTATGCAATTCCCTTTGTCAATCGGTATGTTACTTGCCCGAGATTCGATCGTCGGTATCCCAATACCTAGTTCAATCTCGTTACCGGCAAGTCTCTTTACTCGTACCGCAATGCATGATCCCGCGACTAACGCCTTAGTCACATTGAGCTCATTATGATGATGCATTACCGAGTGGGCCCAGAGATACCTCTCCGTCACACGGAGTGACAAATCCCAGTCTCGATCCGTGCCAACCCAACAGACACTTTCGGAGATACCCGTAATGCACCTTTATAGTCACCCAGTTACGTTGTGACGTTTGGCACACCCAAAGCACTCCTACGGTATCCGGGAGTTGCACGATCTCATGGTCTAAGGAAAAGATACTTGACATTGGAAAAGCTCTAGCAAACGAAACTAGACGATCTTTAATGCTATGCTTAAGTTGGGTCTTGTCCATCACATCATTCTCCTAATGATGTGATCCCGTTATCAATGACATCCTATGTCCATAGTCAGGAAACCATGACTATCTGTTGATCAACGAGCTAGTCAACTAGAGGCTTACTAGGGACAGGTTGTGGTCTATGTATTCACACATGTATTACGATTTCCGGACAATACAATTATAGCATGAATAATAGACTATTATCATGAACACAGAAATATAATAATAACCATTTATTATTGCCTCTAGGGCATATTTCCAACAGGTTTGTCCCACCAACCGGGACCAAAGGGTCCGGACGAACCGGGACCAAAGCCCCCACGAGGCCCGGCAGGCCCCTGGCCGCACGAACCGGGACCAATGCTCACATTAGTCCCGGTTCGTGACTGAACCGGGGCTAATGTGAAAACTGCCCTGTGACCTAAGCCCTGTTTTCTACTAGTGCAAATTAGTACATATAAATTCAATTTTATGATCACTGTTAATATGACCAAGATTCTTGCTCTATGTCATTTATGGTTAGTGATATGTAACAGTGAGATGCACTATTTTTTTCATCCTGCTAGCAAAGCATCATTTTTGTTTTCGAGAAGATTTGATGATAGTGCAGCTTATAAACTTACTCCAGAATGGACTGACGTTAATAATTCTTTTTCAGATATTGGTCAATAGATTTGGCGATTTAACTCCCTTGATATTTTCAGTTGCTTTGGTTTTGTACCTAGATTCGACTGTATTTAGGCTGCACACAGTACAAGCTATATTCAGATGTACAGGATGGTAGACGTGCATATCATGCTGGTTTTCTACTCTACAGTTTTGCGCACCCATGGTGTCAATTTTGAACAGGATGGTAGACGTGCATAGTCTGGATTATAAGATGTTTCAATGCATGCGAATATGGCCTGATTTATTAACAAAGAGAACTCTATATGCTACTACTGTATGTGAAATGCATGTGTTTGCTGGACAATTGTTATTATTTTTAATGACAGTTCTATAGGCCTTGTTGGACAAGCAAATTTCCCCCTTTGTCTTGTTTTTATGCCAAATATATCGTGTTTATGTTTTTATATGACGATCGCATTGTACTTCCGTTGTGATTATGATCACAAGTGATAATCTATAATCCACCATTTTCTTGCCTGAAAAGAGGATTAAAAGATAAACAACATATGTTTCTGAAGTTTACACCTGTTTGGAAGGCCCCATATGAATACATTACGGATGCTGTACTGTTATTGTCAAGCCTATATTATATACTGTCCATATTATAATTAGCTAGAAGAAACAGTCTATCATGCTTCCATTTGATTCTTGAGTGCAAGGTCATAGTATGAAATGATATAAGCATGTCAGATTCAAGGAAGTTGCTGGTCTGATGTCACATTATACTATTTGTCCTTCCCCAAGTACTAAAAAAAAGAAAATGATGCATTTTCCTCTAATTAATCATTTTATTTATGATTGTACTGCGAATATGTATGAGGTTATCATATACTATTTCATAGAATGATCACCATGGTTGCCGTTTTGTATCTTTGTTTACTATTGCATCGTTGTTGCTTGATTAACTCGAAAACAATCATGATATTTACCCATCTTTGTACTAGGAATGTATGATATAGCCACCTACACCGACAGAAAAATAACCCATGAAGCAGGTTCTGCCATTTTTTTGCCTGGTGCAACGCACGGGCATTTGTACTAGTAGTAGTTAAAAATCATAGTTTATTTTGGATTGTAACTCTCCAAACGGACAAATATACCAGATTTGAGAACAAACCACTAGCTTTTTTTCGTTTTGATTGAAGGAAAACAAAACCGGTAGTTGGATGCTAAAATCTTCTCCAACAGGGCCGGGCATAAACCGGAAAGCCAAAAACCGAACCAAATCAGAAGTGAAATAAACCAAAATCCTTGGTTTTTATTTGCACCTAATAATTCAGTTTGTTTGCCTAACTATTCGCCTTTTTTTTAGCGAAGCCTAACTATCCGAATTAGTAGATCCAAATTCGGTTTGTAGGCCTGGTTAACCGAAAATACCAGAAGATACCAGTGTCCCCAATGTTTCAGCCCGTTTTGAGGCATGGAGTGTTGAGCGTTTGAGGCCCAAGGCCTGCTATGATTGGGCTATCAAGGCATGTGCATTTGTGCTGCAATTCACAAAAAAGAAAAAAGAAAAAAATCCACACTTACATATGACCTATGTTTTGAAGGAATAAAGATGGCGAAAATTCTCAAAAACAAAAAAAAAATCCACGCCCGCTGCTAGCCAAGCGCCCCGTATGCCATCACTGGTACGGCACTACGGCTCCGCCCGTCGAAGGAAAGTCAGGCGGCCGTCGCACTCGCAAGTATCGTCGACATTGGTTTGGAGCTTGATGCATAAATATTTCCTCCACAAAACATACTATGGCTCGACGCAGAGGAGTGCCTCACATAACATGATGAAACACGCGTTGCGCAAGATGGAGTTGGGGGGAGATGATTGAGTTGTAGACAATAGAAATGCAGCAGACCCCAGAAAATCGAACCCACGAGTGAGGATGGGAATGAAACAAACCCGTTCATTGGGCTCTGGCTGTGGCAACACCTTCGCCTAGACGTCGTCGTTGTTGAACATGGTGACATGGGAGCATGCGAAAGGTGACCTTCGGCGGCAAGAGAAATCCAACGTTGGAGAGACGGTCCAGCTGACCACGCGTAGTTCTGGAGTACATCCACTTTCCCTTCGTATTGGAGACGACCTTCTCCTTCGCCGGCATGACACATTTGCCGGTGTTGACGGGCTCATCGCTTGTCATCAAACAACGACCGGTGCAACCCATGACGACACATAGGAGTAGCGAAGAAGCACTATGGCGGCGATGCGAGACCGGTCTTGTTTGTCTGGACCGGGCAGGTTAACCTTTGAAGGTACTGCACAGGAATTCGGCCCGCGAAGAGCTGGCTGCATGGGATTTTTTTTACTGCAGGTCGGCTATCTCCTTCGACAATGTATGGATGTTGTTGGGGGGGGGGGGGGGGGGGGGGGGGGAGCTTCGTTGAACCAGTTTTAACCCCGGCGACCGAAGACGAAATGTAGTTCGGAGATTGTTGAGGTGCAGCCAAACTTGAAGACCACTTTAGTTGGTACTGACGATGCCCACCATGTCGGTTCCTGCCCTAGGGGCCGAGCTAAGGACCCCTATGTTGGTTTCGTCTTGGGCCACATTGGGCGGCCCATGGCATTTATATGGAAGACTGCAGAAGACTTGCTTTACAAGACAGTTATGCCGGAGCCGAGGAGGACCTTACGTCCACCTCATGGAAAACCATCCTTAGTGAGTTCCATACTCGTGTTCATCGACGAAGAGGCATCCCAAAGATATTAACCAACATTGAAATGAACTTAAACTCGTATGCCTCAACTGTCATTCTCGATTCAAATCTCTCTGATTACAAGAAACTCCTTCTGAAGCCACCACAGACCATCCTATCGCCCTCCTCCATCTAGGCGGTTGTCGAAAGGTAAACAAAAATATATTTTTGCCTAGTTCTCTCCAACAGATCCCCTTGATGGACCACTAGATCTCGCCCAGAGTTCGTCCTACCACTGTTGCATATATTGACATCTTTGACAACAACTCGCCTGCCACTTTGGTTCTTCATGCCGTCTTTCTTCCCCGCACCTTGAAGTCCAACCTTCATGACTCTCCTCTACGCCTCCGATAGCTTGAGCCCCCGCTCCCGCCCCAACCCTTCAACGCCTTCCATCTTCCTCAAAGGAACCACGACCAAACAGGGACGAAAAATGGTGTATGGCCTGTGTGCCCTAGCCACATACAAAAGTCTTATGGTGGTGGGTGTGATGACAAAACCCTATCAAATGGGAAACAGTGCGCCTAGAGGCACCTCGACAAAGGGTGAGACACGAATGAAGACGGGAGAAGGAGATCGAGAAACCATGGGGCCAATGACGGCGATGTGGGAACCCTAATCGCCAACCAGATCTCGCCTAAACCGACGCAATCCGTCACCCTAGAGACAAACTCTTCTACATGTGCCTTTATCACAGTCGATCGTTGCATCTGCAATTAACTGAAATGAAACAATCTTCTACATGTGTCTTTATCACAGTCCATGGTTACATCTGCAATTAACTGAATGAAACAGTTCCCGGTAAAAACGGTGAAGGTATTTTTTCAGAGGAGAACCGTGAAGGCAAACAGTGCTGATGTGCCGCAACCATAGCCGTCCGTCTCGTCCGCTGTCTGAATTTCCATGTGTGGGTGTCGTTCTTCAGTCCTAAGTGCCCCCACAGTGCAGGTGCTCGCCGTCCCCCTCGCCGCCCCCTCCCAATCCCAGATCCACCACCCAACCTCCCCTCCTTCTCCTTCTCCTCGGCCGATGGCCTCCGCCCCCCCCCCCCCCCCCCCCCCCGCCTGGCTGCGCCCGCGGTCAGTCAGGCAGATGGCCTCCTCCCGCATCACCCCCCGCCCCACCCACCCACCCACCCCGCCGCAGCCGCGGGCAGGTATGCCGACGCTGCTTTTCGTCCTCCACCGCGTGCCGTTTGCCTCCTGAGCCCGCACGTCGCCGCTGCTTCCTCTGGCCTACGTTCTCCCGTTGGCCGGCGCCTCCACGTCCGCTGCGCCTGCTCCCCAGCGTGTTAGACTGTATTTACATATAGCTTCTGTATATGTCTTGTATATTGTATCGTACACCTTGGTGTACCCCTTATATATATGAGATAGCCACACCCTTAACGGATGTCGTGCAGTTTCCCAAAACCCTAAGTCTTACATGGTATCAGAGCGAAGCAGTCGGTGACGATGCAGTGGTGACAGGCGAGGACGAGGCCGACCCAGGCGAGGCAGACCCGGGCGAGACAATCGACTGGGTGGGCGAATCAGTCGTCTCGAGGCCAACCAAGGTGCGGCAGCCCGGCCCAGGCGAGATCGCCGGCTCGGGAGAAGCAGGCCCAGGTGAGATCACCAGCTCGGGGGAGGCCGGCGCAGGGGAGACCAGCCCAGGCAAGGCCAGCCCAGGCGAGACTGGCCCAGCCTCAGAAGAGGCCGGCACGGGCAGAGCCCGCGCTGAAGAGCCCGGTCCAAGCGCTGAAGAGCCCGGTCCAGGCGTGCATGGCGCATGCACGAGGCCACTCCCCACGTCAGGTGCAGTTGATGGCTCCGGCTCCTCCAGCAACTCAAGGCGAGCTCCACGACCGTTCCTGCAGCATGATTAGGCAACAACGCAGGAGAATATGCAATATCAACAAATTGAGCAGGCAGTGGAGGGGTGGATTGCGAGGAGGAGACTGGAGGTGTGAGAGTGGTGGACAAAGACGAGAATGGGAATACACTCTCGTCAAACACAACATCACGCGAGATGTAGACACGGTTGGATGGAATACGAAGACACTTGTACCCTTTGTGAAGAGAGCTATAACCAAGAAAAACACAAAGTTTTGACCGAAACTCGAGCTTACGCTTATTATAAGGACGAAGATGAGGCCAGCATGCACAACCAAAAACTTTGAGAAAAGTATAATCTGGAACTTCATTAAGCAACAGTTCAAGTGGTGTTTTCATCCCAACGAGTCGTGTAGGAAGCCTATTTATGAGAAAACAGGCAGTGGAAAATGCATCACTCCAAAACCGAAAAGGTGCCGATGCATAAGCAAGTAACGTGAGACCAGTTTCGACAATGTGACGATGCTTACGTTCAGCCGTGCCATTCTGCTGATGTGTATGAGGACAAGACACGCGATGTGAAATCCCAAGCTTATTAAAAAAGGAATTGAGGTTGTGATATTCACCCCCCCCCAATCTGACTGAACATGAATGATCTTATGCTTAAGAAGACGCTTAACGTGAGCTTGAAATTGTAGGAACACATCAAACACATCAGATTTACGCTTGATAAGCTAAAGCCAAGTAAACCGACTATAAGCATCAATAAAACTGACATAACAATTATGACCGCTCACAGAAGTTTGGGCATGCCCCCATACATCAGAATAAATAAGCTCAAGTGGAGTTTTGACGACACGACTCGAATCTGAAAACGAAAGCTGATGACTCTTGCCTTGCTGACAGGCATCACAGACTGTGGCAACATCTTTATTGGACACAACGGGAAGACTATAACGATGAAGAACACTATGAACTATGGGAGTGGCAGGATGGCCGAGCCGTGCATGCCAATGAGTAGGCGACACACGGACACCAGTGAGTGCTTGAGGGGCAGAAGGCAGATCAAGTGCATATAATCCATCGCGCAGGCGACCTCTAAGCAGAACGTCCCTTGTGGCCCGATCCTTGATAAAAAAATAAAAAGGATGAAACTCAGCGAAAACATTGTTATCACGAGTAAGCTGAGGAACAGACAATAGGCTACGAGTAGCAGAAGGAACTCTAAGGACATTACGAAGATGGAGAGATTTTTGTTTATGAGTTAAAAGAGAGGCCTGACCAACATGTGATATGTGCATACCTGCTCCACTGGCGGTGTGAACCTGATCATGACCACGGTATGGCTCCTGAACCGAGAGTTTGCCCATCTCGCCCGTCAGATGATTCGTAGCGCCCGTGTCCATATACCAAGTCGGATCAATGGGATATGATGGAGTGTGGCCTGCTTGACGAGCAGGCTCGTGAGTGGCCAAGGCAGCTTGTTTCTCGTTGCCTTTGCCATTCTTGCCAACGCTGAGGAAGTCCTGCTTGAAGCGGCGATGACAACGGGAAGCAACGTGACCTGGAATGTTGCACAGTTGGCAGGGGAGCTGAACGCCACATGAAGGGCAGCAAGCACACGAACGGCCACCCCCGGTCGGGGGGAAGGGGGCAGCGGCAGGCGACCGCGGAGCCTGTGAAGTCAGTGGTACTGATTTGCCCGCTGCAGATGACTTGAAGGGCTTCCCTTTTCCACGAGTGGCAGCGTTGGCAGCAATGAAACTCGGGTTGGTACGGCGGGACTTGACGCGCTGTTCCGTGGCAAGGAGGCGGGCGTAGAGCTCACGGGATTCAAGTGGAGTATCACGACCATTGATGTTCTCAGCAAGGTTATCATAGTCGTCGTCCAGGCCGTTCATGACGAAGGTGGTGAAATCCTCTTTGCGAAGCGGTTGACCAATGGAGGCCAAAGTGTCTGCGAGACGCGTCATCTTGCCGAAGTAGTCGGTAATGCTGAGGTCAAGAAGCTTGGTCTCCCCCAGCTCCGTACGAAGAGTGTGAGCACGGGCCTGCTGCTGAGATGCGAAGCTGGTGTGAAGGGCAGACCACACCTCCTGGGACGTGGCAGTGAAGAGGACCAAGGAGGACACCGCCTCGGTGAGTGACGACTGGATCGCCGAAAGGATGGCCTGATCCTGAGCCACCCACGCATGGTATGCCGGGTGATGTGGTGGAGGACACGGCAAGGAACCGTCGACGTAACCCTCCAGGTAGTGACTGCGGAGAAGTGGCATCACCTGTGCACGCCACGACAAATAATTGTCCGTCGTCAGCTTCACTGGGATTAGATGCGCGAAGTAGAACGACGCATTGGCCACGGCATGATCAGCAGGAGGAGGCGACGTGTAGTAGCTCATGTGGGATGAACCACCAGGTGCAGCCATGGCCGGAGGGTAGTAGCCGCCATAGGGCAATGGCGGTGGCGGGGCCCTGTCCGACCCGGCGTTCGCGGCGCCAGGTGCAGCCGCATAGGGTTGCGGGTTTGAAGACGCGTAGGGTGCCGCTGTGACGGCGGCAGGAAGTGCAGCCACAGCGGCCGCGTAGGGCGAGGCGCCATACGCCGCGTTATACGCGGCACCAGGTGCAGGCGGCGCCCCGTAGTGGCCCGTCGACGGAGGAGCCGCCCCATAGGGGCCGTAGGGCAGCGATCCGGCAGGGACAGGCGCCGCCCCGTAGGGGCCTGCTGGCGGCGGGGGAGCGGCCCCGTAGGGCCCGTAGGTCGCCGATCCCATCAAGGGACCAGCGTACGAAGGATCTCCCGGGACCAGCGGAGGCGCGACCGGTGACGGCGGCTGCGGCTGATCCGAGGAGGCGCCCACCATCGAGGACTGGCTGGTGTAGACCGAGACCAGGGGCGCGAGGAGAGGAACGGCGATGCAGGCGCCGTGACAGGGGCCGGCGCGACGGCGGGGACGGAATTCGGTGCGATCGCGGCGGCGGCGGCAGCGGAAGACATAGGACCGGTTAGGGTTGATACCATGTAAGACTTAGGGTTTTGGGAAACTGCACGACACCCGTTAAGGGTATGGCTATCTCATATATATAAGGGGTACACCAAGGTGGATACTTCTTCATCGCCGGTGTCGTCGCCACTTGCTGCACCACCTGCGGCTGTTCCTCTTCGACCACATACTCGCAGTCGATCCGGTATTGTGTGTCCCAAGCAACGCACAGATGGGACGGTGGCCTGGCTTGCGGCATGTGTTGCTCATGTCAAGGAAGATCCTTTGGCTGAACCGCGTCACTTTCAGGTTGCTCTCGGGATTCCTCATTGGCGCCAAGCTATGGAGCAAGAGTATCAGGCATTGTTGACAAATGGTACTTGGCAGCTTGTTCCCCCGGTCTCTGGTGTCAATATTATTGATTCCAAGTGGGTCTTCAAAGTTAAGAAGCATGCCGATGGTTCTATTGAACGCTATAAGGCACGGTTAGTGGCGAAAGGGTTCAAGCAAAGGTATGGTCTTGACTACGAGGATACGTTCAGTCCGGTGATCAAACCAACGACTATACGGCTTCTGTTGTCCTTGGCTGTTACTCGGGGCTGGTTTCTTCGTCAGCTGGATGTTCAGAATGCTTTTCTTCATGGTGTTTTGGATGAGGAGGTTTACATGCGTCAGCCCTCGGGGTTCGTTGATCCTGCTCGCCCTCATCACCTGTGTCGCCTGGTCAAGGCGCTCTATGGGCTGAAGCAGGCTCCTCGTGCTTGGCATGCCAGATTGGGCTCTGTTCTTCGGTCACTTGGTTTTGTTCCCTCTACTGCTGACACCTCGCTCTTCCTTCTGCATCGGCCTCAGGTGACGATGTATCTTCTGGTATATGTTGATGACATTATCCTCATTAGCTCCTCGGATGCTGCTGCTGATCGTCTGATATCTTCCTTGAGTGGTGATTTTGCGGTGAAGGATTTAGGAACGTTGCATTACTTCCTTGGCCTGGAAGTTTCACGTTCTTCTGATGGCTTGACACTCGCGCAGCATAAGTATTCGCTGGACTTGTTGCGACGGGCAGGTATGCTGAAATGCAAACATGCCATGACTCCTATGTCTGCTACTGACCGTCTGTCTGCCTTTGATGGAGATCCTCTCACCTCTGATGACGCCACTGAGTATCGTAGCATTGTTGGTGGCCTGCAGTACTTAACTATCACTCGGCCAGATATCTCATATGCAGTCAATCATGTCTGCCAATTTCTTCATGCTCCTCGGACTTCTCATTGGACAGCGGTGAAGCGCATTCTTCGCTATGTTTGCTTTACTCCTTCAGCCAGCACCGTCTCCTACGCTCTCTGCTTTTTCAGATGCAGACTGGGCTGGTAATCCAGATGACAGGCGATCCACGGGGGGACATGCTGTCTTCTTTGGTCCTAACTTGATCGCCTGGGCTGCTCGCAAACAAGCTACAGTGTCCAGGAGTAGCACTGAAGCTGAATACAAAGCAGTTGCAAATGCTACAGCTGAGATCATATGGGTACAGTCCTTATTGAGAGAGTTGGGAGTTTCTCAAACTCAGCCGCCTGTTCTTTGGTGTGACAACATTGGAGCTACATATCTCTCATCTAATCCAGTGTTTCATGCTCGGACAAAACACATTGAAGTTGACTATCACTTTGTACGGGAACGTGTTGCACAGAAGCTACTCCACATCAAGTTCATCTCCTCCAAAGATCAACTTGCTGACATCTTCACGAAGCCTCTTCCACAACCTCAGTTTGTAGGCTGCAGGCGCAATCTTAACATACTTTGTACTTCAGGGCATAGTTAAGATTGAGGGAGGGTGTTAGACTGTATTTACATATAGCTTCTGTATATGTCTTGTATATTGTATCGTACACCTTGGTGTACCCCTTATATATATGAGATAGCCACACCTTTAACGGGTGTCGTGCAGTTTCCCAAAACCCTAAGTCTTACACAGCGTAGGTGACTGGGGCGGGGCAGCAAGTGGGGAATGGTAAGAACCTGCAGCTACCAAAATCACACAATCACTAATTTCAGGCAACCCTCGGTATGGTAATTGCAGGTGGATTTTGCTTCAGATTCTTGCTGTAGTATAGTTCTACATGGCATCCTAGCTGGTTGATGATCCCAGGTCCAGTATAGTTCTTGGAAGATAAGGTTCAGTATAGTTCTTGCAGAACAATCCCACAATCTGGTCATTTATTTCCAGGTTCGGTATAGTAGCATCAAGAACATACTGAAACACCCCCTCAAAAAGGAACTAAAGAACCCAGATCACTGTACTTGATTCAGAACACCAGCCAGCATCCCTTTGTCTTCAGCAGCTAGCATCAGGCTCACCCTCTTGACCTGCTCCAGAATGTTGCTCTTCATCTTCTTGAGAGGTTGAGTCAGCGAGCCAGGCAGATCCAGAGGTGTGACTGGGCTTGTCGTCGCTAGAGGCTTGTTGTCAGACCAGATAGCATTGTTAAAAACATGGCCATTTCTAGTTTTCCACAGGCACTACAGAACACATGCACAAACTGCATTCATATCCTTATGTTTATTGTTAGCTGGCCAAAACCTGGCAATAGAGATATAATTTGTTCCTAGCTCAGTAGAGAAAAAAGAGGAAATCTCACTGTAGACTTTCTTCGCAACCACACAGTGAAAGAACAGGTGATTAACTGATTCATGTTCAGAACAGAACATACATTCTGGAGGCTTTCAATCCCTCTTTTAAGCAAGTTATCTTTGGTCATTAGTTTATTGTGAACCTTACTATTTTTTGCCGCTACGGCATTCATTTTTACAAATTCTCGCTGCAATGCATTGCTGCAGGCCCAGTATTGCCTCCACGACGACTGCCGTCCTCTCCTGCTTTGACTCCCTGTTGGTCAAAGATACTGCAACGTTTGGCACTATCTGTTGATGCTTGATGGGCTAATTAGCCTCATTTTGTAGGTATTGTCGAAGTACAACTCGAATTTATTACCGCATAAGCATAAGCATCAGCCTGTGTATGTAGATTTAAAATGGTATTTTTTTGCCAGCAGGTAATGGTTTTTTTCTCACTGCAACGCATTGCTGCAGGTGCAGTATTGCCTCCAGGACGACTGCCCTCCTCTGCTGCTTTGACTCCCCGTTGGTCAAAGCTACTGCAACATTTGGCACTATCTGTTGATGCTTGATGGGCTAATTAGCCTCATTTTATAGGTATTGTTCAAGTACAACTCGAATTTATTACCACATTAGCATCAGCATCAGCCTGTGTATGTAGATTTGAAATGGTCTTTTCTGTCAGCAGGCAATGGTTTTTGTACTCGACCCACAGGCAGTGTTGTTCTTCAGCGTTGCCCTCCTCTTGGCGGGATGGATCCATGCAATAATCGCTCACGGTGGCAACATGCAGCACAGCGCAGGCTCACCACAATTCCAGGTAGCCGTTGGAGAGACTATTTCACTTATGCTGCTAGAAGTTGGCTAGGACAAGCATTTTTCTTGGGTCCATTGTGATCTTATATGCTTTCCATGTTTAGTATCAGTTCACATATTGGTTGCTGGTATCTTCTGAATTACTATGTCTCCTGCTATGTTTTTTTCTTTCAATAAATGGTACTGTATGCAGCAAGTGGTGTTGCTTGGTAGCAGAATCACACGGCATTTCCATTTATTTGAAAAACATGCATGCAGCTGGCATTTCCACTGCCAATATTTGAATCATGTAGGAGATTCATTTACTGTTCCTTTTTATCTCTTTTCAGATTCAGAATGGCTTCATGTTAACGAGTGTGTTTGCTAGACCCTGCCTAAACCCTCCTGCTGCCGCCTTCATCCTCTCAGCAGCGGGAAGAGAACCAACATTGAATTCCGGCTTGCTCCTTGTGGAAGAATCCCTCCCAGCTCCACCCCACCCCAAATCCCCTACCCTCCCGCCTTGCCGGCTTACTTCCGTGCCAAGCTTCCTCCCCGCCTTCCTCCACTCCCCTCCCCTTCCCCGCCTTCCTCCACCTCCGCGTCGGCATACCCAACAGAATCCCCTCCCCTTCCCCGCCTGCCTCCGCCTCCGGGACCAGCATTCCGCCACCGCGTCGCCTACCCAACCGGTTGGAACCTCCTCCCCTCCTACCCCGCTTCTCCCGCTCGCTGCCGGTGCCGGGTTTCTCCGACGAATCACGCCACCTCCAACCCCCGCTCCGCCTCCGCCCTCCCCTCTGTGACAGCGTGCGAGCATCATGGCGGCTGCGGTCGGCACCATGCAGGCGGGGGAGGCAGTCCGCCTCGAGTGCCTCTCGCGGACCTTCGACGCCGAGGTCAGCGAGGTGAGGGCGTGGACATGGGCGGGCGCCTCCATCGCCCTGGTCGCCGTCGTCACCAGGGGCCGCGTCCCGAGGAGGGAGCTGCCACCGGGCGAGCGCGTCACCATCCACGCCGCCGACGGCTCTCGCTGGGAGGGAGCGATCGGGGGCTCCCTGGACAGCGCCGCCTCGATTGTCCTGCAGCAGTCCCCCGGTGAGATGATGCCTTTGCAATTTTGTTCATAGTCCATGGCGATTCCGAGCCATGCCTCTCCCCGAGCATGATGTGCTTCGTGGAACTTGTCTTCCCCTTTCCCCGCTTTTCGATTTCATGGTTCTGTGCTCCAGATATTGCGTCGTTTGCTTAGATTCCCGTGGTTGTTTGATATAGATGAAGGTGTATGCGTAGATGTAGAGGCTGATGAAGACGTAGGTGCAGATGTTATGCTTTGATTTTGCCATGGCATTTGATGCGGCTGCATCAGTTTGATTTCAACCGGCGTTTGCTGTAGATGGAGGCTGTCGATTCGTTGGCTATGTTGATTGTTGCATATGTAGCTTTTAATTTACATGTGCAGATTTCCTTATATTTTATTGTCGTTCGTTTTGATATCCCCCCTGTAGTTGTTATTGTTTGACCCCTGAAATCAAATGTGTATTTCTTAAACTTCTAATATTTCATAGAGGAGTACTTAAATATCTGTGCATATTTTGTTGTTTTGCTACTGTAAACATTTAGGAGAAACATTTCATCTTGTGACCCCTAATGTTAGCACGTCCTCTTCAGTGATTTGTTTGCTTCATTCCGTGCATCTGCAAATTGGGATGGATCATTTCGATAGAACAGATTATCATTAGAACACGTCAATACACCTGAATGTCAACTTTTGCCTAGGTTGTAATCTCTGGAAATGTCAACTTTCTCAAATTTCATTGTAATTTCAGCGTAGATCGTAGTGTAATTTCAGTGTAGATTATCCTGGAGTTTCGGTGTTGTTTCAGTGTAATTTTCAGTGCATTTACACTGTCATCAAAATTCATATTTACAGCAGATTCAGTGTAGTTCCACTGAATTTTGTTCTGGTAGTACAGTGTAATTACAGTAAAATTGATTTCTAATTACAGTGTTACTATACTGTAATTTCAGTGTAACTATAGTGGGCATTTCACTGTATGTTCATTGTATGTATACTGTAATTTCGGTGATTTCATAGAGTATCTCACTTAAAGATTATTTTTCCAGTTTGTCTATGTTTGGCATTGGCAGCTTTTACATTATACTCACTCTGCAAAGAAATATAAGAGTGTTTAGATTACTACTTTAGTGATCTAAATGCTCTTATATTTCTTTACGGAGAGAGTATATTCTTATTTTTCAGGGGGTTTTCTATGTAGTGCAACATCCATCCATATTTTATATGTTTTTGTCTTTGTCAGTGTTTAGTTTTTCAGTTATGTTCCTTCAGTTAGTGGTTCACTGTAAGTTCTCGGTAGTTTTACAGTTGCATGCAAATTACTTGCAGTTCTACTGTAGTTACATGTCAATTCTTTTGTTAATTACAGTACAAATGCACTGTAAATTACAAGTAATTCTATGTAATTGTACTTCAAAACTCACTACATTTTTAGCCACCATTTGCACAGTAGTACTGTATATGTATGTTGGATGGTTTGTTCAGGAAACATCATTTTTCTAGATAGTTTTGGTGGTTTGTCCATGTAGCACTTTCTTACTGTAAGAGCAATTTACAGTCAGAGTGTTTCGTTTGTAAAAACTGTATATCTTACTACTCCCTCCGTCCCAAAATTTTTGTCTCAGATTTGTCTAGATACGGATGTATCTAACACTAAAACATAACTAGATACATCGGTATTTAGACAAATCTAAGACAAGAATTTTGGAACGGAGGGAGTACTATAATTCTATTGCAAATTTACAGTATAAACTCCACTGTAAAACTATAAATATATACTAGTCTAATTCAACTGATTTTCATATCTATTGTAATTTACACTGTAAATCTTTCATGGTAAATATGTATTTACACTGTAATTTTAGTGTAAGTCCACTGTAAATTATCACAATAAATACTATATTTGCATTGTAATTTACAAGTAATTTGGTGTAAGTCACTGTGAATTTCACTGTAAAGAAGTGTACCAATTACACTGTAACTCCTCTAAATTCACAGTGAAATTACTTATTTCCTCCTTTTGTCTACAGAAGGGATTAAAAAGGTTTTTGTGTTCATAGGGAAAGGAGAAGAAGGGGACAAAGGGGAAACAAGAGGAGTGTTTTGTCAGGTGTTTTTGCCGTCTTTTGGGGTATCGGGTGAGGGGAACAGTTGAATGAGATACCCATTAGCGTACATACAAACAGCAGATACGTTTCCCACTACAAAAACAGCGGACATTCATTTTTCTGAAAATACAACCGCAGCAATTTGATTGGCTCAAAAATTTGACTGAAACCGAATTGCTTTTCAGCCGAGCCGACTGTCCAATAGACAGTCCCTTCCTCAAAGTTGTGATGTATTCCATTCCTTTATTGTAGATGCACAGCAAGTTGCAGTTCCTTTCAAAACACCTGATCAGCCACCAGCCCCACCTGTTGGTCGCCGACCCCGTGATGCTGGTATTCCAGTGGTAGTCAGACAAGGTACAATGCGCAATGAACTTGCCCGTTCAAAATTCCGAATGTTCAAATATTTACTTTTCCCTAAATTGTCCTCTTGCAGTCCCAAGGCCAGCTGCTTTCCAATTTGTTGCTCCACCGCGTGACAAGGAAATTACAGGGAATGCTTGGCGGCACGGCAAGAACTTGAGGAATGAGCGGAAAGGCCAAGAGTGTCGAAAAAGGCAAGTACGGCTAAACTCAAGGGGAGCGGGGTTGCAAAGGCCGAGCACCAGGCAGCACGTTACGTTATCCCCTTCGTGGGAATGGACCTTGCGATTCTCTCCTGTCAGTCGTTCTCTAGATATACGAGCCAATATACATCTGGGTGAATAGCCGTATGCACTTGCACATTGTCAGGCTGGAGTGAATGGGATGACACTGTTTGATGCGGGTGATGACTGACTTTGACTACTCGAAGTCAATACGTGGTGAAATTAAGGGGCTGTTTGGATTGTGACTATGTTTGCCTTATATTACCATATTATTTTTGTCACACTTGCCTTGCTCAAATTGTTAGTCATACTTTAGCTTGCCTAAGGGAATCTTGCCACACTTTTTGTGTCTATGACATGTGGGGTTCACTGCTCATAAAAAAATCTTGCCTAGAACCAAAAAGTGTAATCATCATGTTGTAAAATATGATACGTATCCATGGGATCCTACAAAATTGTATACACACTACAATGTACAAATGTCATTATTATAATTCATCTAGGTTGCTAAGTAATAATCATCATAATAATTAACAGTTTGTGTGCTTGCATTATTCTGAGAAAGGCAGTAAAGAAAATAGATGTATGCATGCCATCCTAGGAACGTGTTTGACTTTTTATTGTGTCATGTGAAATACACTAAACGTTTTCCGTTATACATTTTCTTCTCAATCAAATAAAATGTCAAGAACACTGGTACACATGGCTGCTGTGTTAAAGAAAAATACTGATCGTGGCAGGTCAACTTTTTTTTAGGGAATCAAGCACACATTCATTCATAAGAGTTGGGCATCTCGCCCCGATACCCGATACAACGCTCCAAATGCATGGTTCCTGATTCATGCGCCAGACTGTGGGCTACTCCATTGGCGTTTTTAGCAACTTTTTAGTTTCTTGGATCAGCGGACCAAGATGAGAGAGGTTCTTTCAGGGCAGTTTAACATGCTCACTACCCCTTTGCTATCCAGCTCAACAACGAGCACATCCATCTCCATTGCTAACTGCACTGCGCGTTTGCAAGCTAGAATTTCCGTCAGGTCCGGATTAGAGATAGCATGGAAAAAATGACACCTGTGGTTGCGGAGTACCACCCCGACGCCACGACTATTTAACAAAAAACTACCACATTCCGTTGATCTGTGCCTACAAACTACCACTTTACGATCTTGTGCCGAAAACTACCACTTTTTTTAAAATAATTTTATAGTAGATCGAGTGAGATTTTAGTAGTGCAGTCAGTTTATGGATTGGCCAGTCCTCGGATTTTAGTAATCCAGAGTTCATCAAACAACTTAGTCACTTATGCAACAACAACAAAAGCAAGAAAATGGTAACAAGGCACTATTATACTGAATAATCATACACCACAAGGCACTGTTCCATTTCAGAAAAATGAAGGATAAGCAATTAGCCGCACAACTGCTTAAAAAGATAAGCATCAAGATAGCAAGTTGACCATGTTGTAAAACCCGAATTAATCAGTAAATCCAGCAAGGCCCGGCCACACCTGGAGCTTGGCCGAGTCACTGATGTGGCGTCTACAACACCAGCACCACCAGCTAGTTAACCTAACATCCCAGCCACACCCCAACAACCACAACCAACTCCTCCAGCTTGAGGGTGTGAGCCATATAATCATAAGCGGAGCCAGTACATGCTATATCTAACTAAGAACGATCTACTTGTATGCAGAACACATTTGCATATGCATACACTTGCTATTCGCATGAGCACGATTGCTATGAACCCAGAGAGATCACCACAGCCATGGCTCGATAGCCACATGCTCAGAACCAGAGGGCGGCAGGGAGAGGAGGTGGAGGAGCTCACCGTGCCGGTTTGGTAGCCTATGCCTAATAGCACCGCCGTGGCATGGCAGCAGGGCCAACGGAAGACGCCAAGGCCGAAAACTGGGCATACCACCGTGTACCTTGCCTGTTGTGACAACACAAGACAAAATCTTTAGCATGAATCCCTGGAAAGCTTCTCTACCAGTTCACACAAGTTCCCCATGCAGAACCACAAGTGCACGGTCAACAGCCGCATTTCACAAGTAAAAGAGCAAGGCTCCCAACGAGTACATTCACATTATACTAAAGGACTGCAAACACCTACTTTACTGGTAGTATAGATTAACACAACATTTAGGTTCAACTAGCATCATATAAAGGACCATTTCAACAGGCAACTAGAGAAATACATCAATGACATCAATCAATCAATCAATCAAACAGTAAACCAAGACCACATAAGGCATTGCGTGAAGAAATGTCCTAAACCTCTAGAACAGTTAACTGTTCCAAATTGACAAATCTGTGCAGTGGAGAAGTGAAAAGGGGAAATAATGCTTTGTTGATTCATTACATCCACAAGTCAATCCAATTACTCAGTGCACTTGTTTCACTGAGTAATTGGATTCAGTACATCCACAAGCAGCAAAAGAAGCAAACCCATGACTTGGCTAGAAAATTTGACAAGCCAGGGAACCACACCTGCCAAACTAAATCAAAGAGAGCGAGACGAGGGGAGGAGAAGAGAGGGAGTGGGCCTTGACAAGCTCCATGGCGTCGGCGTCTGCATCTGAAGCGCAACACATGCAACAAATCAAGAATGCCACAAATCCCAGAATTTACAAAGGAAATTGGTAAAGCACAAAGACAGGCAGATATATTGGGTGTCTAGTTCTACTCTGTTGATCAAAATCTAGAGATAATATTTACATGTGACAGCCATATATGCAAATTCACAGCACTAGCAGATGGGTCAATAGAACTAGCTAGGACTGGAAATTAAAGTCCATAATTTCTCTGTTGGTTACATATGATAAGTTTGGACAAGCAACATTAATTCTGCTGGCTATTTCGAGTTAGAGCTATAGCAAGAGCTATCAACAGTTTAACACAGTAGCTAATGAACAATTAAGAAATGAAAAGCACCAACCACCTACATTACATTGGTAAATGGAAATTTTGTTGCTTTGGGTGGAGTAGACAAAGACAAAACATTTCCACTGCCTATCTATGCTTGCTTGCTCGTCTTACCTTTCATTCAGCCTTTCTTTCAAGGAAGAAAGAAACATGACGACTCCGGGGAATGGGAAGCCACCAGGCAGGCACTCCATCTCCTCTTGGCCTTTTTCAAAGGCAGCCTGTTGCAGGATCACAAGTTAGAACACAGACTATGATTAAGATAAAAAACAGTGGATCATTTCCCCCCAAAAAAAGTAATTCTTATGGCTGCCGTTAAACAAAGAGAAATAATATCATTTTGTACACCGATCTAACGCATGGCCCTAAAAGAACATTTTTTTCTCATTACATCCAGCAAGACAATGATGTAGTAAATACACAACCAAACCATCAACTTTATCTTTACATACAGGTCATACAAATCATAAGCGGATGCTTGTAATCATGCTTATAGAAAGGAAATTAACATAGCAACCTCAAATACATGACTAAACATCATAGAGTGAGCAATCTCATTTCAATACAGAAACGCAAGGTTCTCATTGCTTAACAGTGACTAGAGATAAGATGGCCGGAAGACCAGCACCACAGGCAACATGACCACATAACCGAGCCGTCGATCGTTGGCTTGATGGTCAGCACCACAATCAGCCACATCTTGATGTCTGGATAATCTCAAGCACTAGTAGGAAAAGGGGCTTTTACCCCGGTTCATAAGGGCCTTTAGTCTCGGTTCTGGAACCGGGACTAAAGGGTCGTTACTAATGCCCTAGCCCTTTAGTCCCGGTTCTTACACGAACCGGGACTAAAGGCCGTCCACGTGGCCGGTGCGGGGAGCCCAGGCAGGAGGGTCTTTGGTCCCGGTTGGTGCCACCAACCGAGACCAATAGACAGGGCCTTTTGTCCCGGTTGGTGTCACCAACCGGGACCAATAGGCATCCACGCGTCAGCACCTGGCAGGAGCTGAGGTTTTTTTTTGAAAGGGGGTGGTTTAGGGGTTTTGGGGGGTTAATTTAGGTGTTTCATATATTGTGTTAGCTAGCTAATTAATAGAGAGAAGTGTCCTCTCTTATCTCCGTGCTTGGTCGACGCTACGTACTATATACGTATGGAGAGGAGTAGACACGCTAGCTAGTAATCAAATGAAGGAAACAGAAGATCGTCATGAACATATGTATACAGAGAGAAGTGATATCGACCACCTCTCCTTCTCCGAGATATTGGTCGAACAACAAGTTCTCGTATATCTATCCGACACTACCGGCTACATATATACAATAATTATCTCTTACAATACAATCTCCTAATTATATTGTAGGAACACAGGGTCCACATAGTATTCTCCGTTTTCAGCGATCACGTGGTCAAGGAAGAATGCCGCCAATTCCTCTTGAATTCCTCGCATACGATCTTCTGCTAGGAGTTCATCCCGCTTCCGAAAAATCTAATTTGAAGAAGGGGGTCAATACATATATATATGAATAAATGAAACTCAACACAAATGATGGTAATAAAATAAAATTGTGAATATTATTGCTTACGCACTTCATATTGTTCTTCAGTGTAGCCCCGCTCACAGGTATGGTAGCGGATGGACTCGCAAACGTAGTATCCACAGTAATTATTCCCGGGTTCCTGCCACAACCACTTTACAAGAAATAGAGGTCAATCAAACTGATAAGCAAGCATGCTAAATGGTATTGATGAAACTACCGCTTGAATCACTAGGAGATGCGCAGAACATGCTACTATAGTACTTACTTTCGGGTGATTAAATTGCAGCTTCTTCGGCAGTCCCGGGGCTTTTGAGGTGAATTATCTCCAAACCCTGCCAGACAAAGAAAACAATTAATTGATATCAGGAAATGAACAAAGTTGCTGATATGGTGGATAATGATCGATTTAACTTACTTCTGGAGCATTTGAGTCATGTTCGCATAGTCCTGGGGATCT
The DNA here is from genome assembly GCF_018294505.1 of Triticum aestivum. Taxonomy (NCBI): domain Eukaryota; kingdom Viridiplantae; phylum Streptophyta; class Magnoliopsida; order Poales; family Poaceae; genus Triticum; species Triticum aestivum. The sequence continues at coordinate 7,739,318 of NC_057802.1, read as the reverse complement.
TTTCGTCTCGAGTCTAAGACGGTTACTACTCCCGGCTCAAGCTTAATCTCTAGGAGAATATAGTGGAAGCTGCGCATGCATGCATAAGTCATTAATTACATTACCATAACCTGGACTAATAAGGGAAACCGAATATGCACAAGACAGTAACACTCACTTGAAGTTGTAAGGAAAGAGTATTATATCTTTGTTTTGATTTAATACCAACGATTGTAGCAAGTTGGCCTCGGCTTCTTTAGGATGTTTTTCAACCGTATATGCATCTATGAGATTTGTGTTAATGAACCCAATATCACCGATTTGTCTTTTCTTCAATTCGGCGATCTTCAATCTGCATAATATAGTGAGGATAAGTATAAATACATGCAATGAAAGAGCTCACCTATATAGAGAGACTTAATGACAGAAGTAGTACTACTTACAGACAGTAGCAAGTGATCGTTGTTTTATCGAGGGCCTTTTGATTGTAAAACTGGAAGAAATCCTCAAATGGAACATTCAGCAGTTCAATTCCAAAGAGGTCATGCTCCGGTTTAACTCTCAGCGTCAAAGTACTCATCCCATCAGACTCTCTGCAGGTTTTCATGTACCAATCATGTAGTCTTCGCATCATCGTGCTTAGAGATCTGACATCTTTGACGAGAGGCTTCCCGTAATGGTATTTGTGTTCGTCCACGTCCATGATTTCATAATGTACATCGTCGGGCAGGTAATCTTCAAGATTGCTATAACTGGGCACCATACTCGGATCATTAGCGACGATGTCTTTTGACACCTTGAGCGGGGGGCACGATTGGTTCGCTTGTTCGCCGAGCTGGGCAATTTTGTTCCCAGCTCGTCGTTCTTTCATCCTTTTATCACTGACAGTACTTCCCGACCGCTCCGCTTCGGCATATGTATTTGCAAGAACGCGCTCATAGTTGCCTATCGGCGGAGACTTTGGTGGTTTTGTCAGGGCAGCCAGAGTGCGCTTTGCTTTCACCGGATCTACCTTCTCCTCCGGAGGTGGATGTTTCTTTGCTTTCACCCCTTCAAAGAAGTTCTTCACTTCGGCTCGCACGATCTTCGCGTTCTCCTCCTCGGTCCTCTCATATGGTAACTTCTCTGGAGTCTTCAGAGAAGGACCGAATCTGTATTGCCTCCCGCCTCTGGCAGCTGTACTGCTAGACGCCGGCAGAGCAGACGGAGCTGCTGCGGCTGTCTTCTTTCCTTGCTTACGAGGCGGAGGAGAAGGACTACGACGTGCCGGAGCAGCCGCAGCGGCGGCAAGTCTCTTCCGCCCTTGCTGACGAGGCGGAGAAGGAGGAGGCTGGCTGCTCTGGCGCGCCGGCGCTGACGGAGAAGGAGGCGGAGTGCCGCCACGCGTCGGAGAAGGAGGTTGAGTGCCCTGATCACTCGCCGGAGGAGGAGGCGGAGGAGGAGGCGGAGTGCCTTTACTCGCCGGAGCCGTCCAGTTCGGAAGCTTGATGAGCTCCTTCCGCCATAGGCATGGAGTCTTCAGAGCTAAACCCAGCCGAGTCTCCCCTTCACCGGTAGGGTGGTCAAGCTGGAGGTCCTCAAATCCCTCCGTTATTTCATCCACCATCACCCTAGCATATCCTTCTGGAATCGGCCGACAGTGGTAGGTTGTGCCGGGTTCAGTAGGTAAAACAGAGCCAACAACCGCCTTGACTTTCAAGTTCTGCCATTCCGCCATAAGGTGGCAATGTTGAGACTCCGTGATAGCATCCACGGGGTAGCTAGCAGGAGCCGCATGCTCCAGCTGAGGCAGCTCGGTGGAAGCCACGCTGCTTCTCCGCTGAGATGGCGGTGTAGCTTCGGGGGCAGTTTCGGCATCTCGATTGCCGTCTCGTTCCTCTAGCGCTTGAACCCTTTCGTGCAGCTTCTGAATTTGGATCTGCTCCACTTTTTTCCTCCTCTCCTGGGTTTTGTAACCGCCCGCGTCCGGAAAACCAGCCTTCCACGGAACGGAGCCTGGCGTGCCTCGTGTCCGTCCAGGGTGCTCAGGATTCCCGAGGGCCATTGTGAGCTCGTCGTTCTCTCTGTCTGGAACGAACCTCCCTTGCTGCGCTCCATCGATATAGTGCTTAAGCTTCTTGACGGGTATTGCAAGTTGCTCGTCTGTCCAACGACACCTCCCTGATACAGGGTCCAAGGTTCCGCCAGCCCCGAAGAACCAAGTCCGGCAACGGTCTGGCCAGTTCATTGTCTCTGGTTCGATCCCTTTATCAAGCAGATCCCTCTCAGACTTGGCCCACTTAGGCCGGGCTTTGAGGTAGCCACCTGACCCCGTGCGATGTGAAGCTTCTTCTTCGCAACATTCTTCTTGTTTGTCGCTGACATCTTCTTACTCTTTTCCGATGTCTTGTGGGCCACAAATGCGGGCCAGTGATCTCTGATCTTCTCATACCGGCCAATGAATTCTGGTGTCTCTTCTTTGTCGACAAACGTTTTCAGCTCATTCTTCCACCTCCTGAATAGGTCTGCCATCTTCTTAAGAGCATGAGACTTGATTAATTGCTCTATAACTGGCTTCTCCGGATCCTCCTCTGGCGGTAGGGTGAAATTTGCCTTCAGCTCAGTCCAAAGATCATCTTTCTGCATATTATTGACATAAGACACCTCAGGGTCTTCCTTCTTAGGCTTATACCATTGGTGGATGCTGATCGGGATCTTGTCCCTAACTAGAACCCCGCACTGAGTAGCAAAAGCATCCTTTGTCCGAAGGGGTTCAATCGGTTGGCCGTGGCATGCGATTGCTGTGATCTCAAACCTTTCATCCGAGCGCAACTTTCTCTTCGGGCCTCGTCTCTTTACCGCAGTTGTGCTCGATTCGGAGGGCTAGAAAAAAGAAGAAAGACGAGTGTTAATTAATATGTGTACATACCAAAACAATGAATGCATCAATTAGCTAGTCAGCACAGGCTTAACTAATATATTTACCTGGCCGGACTCTGTTCGGTCACCGGAGCCGTCACCACGGGCTCCTTCTTGCACCAGCATTGGGTCACCGGAGCCATCATAATCATGTCTTTCCTCCTCCACTCTTCGATCACCGTAGCCTGCTTCTTCACCCTGTTCTTCCAGACCATCATTGTCGTTAAGATACGACAAGATATCACCTCCGGCTAAGATTATGTCCCCCAACACCTCTTCTGCTTGCTCATCTCGTCCGTGCTCCATTGTTTCTGCAAATATTACAACATGACAATTATTACACAAACATGACAGCAGGTGGATATATTAGTGCAAACGTAGACCTAGCTTATTCCAGGTTTGGGGTGGCCTAGGCAACGCTTCAAGGGTAGGGGCGCGGCGGGAGGGGGTAGGAGACCGACATCTTTTTTCTAGGGTTTGGGTGTCCTCGAGAGTTTTGGTCGAGCGAGAGGGCCGGGGGGTGCTCCCGTGGTATAAGTTATCACGGTCGAGAGGGGGTATACATATCGACCGTCCATCATGTCGAACTTATCTGGGAGGGAGTTATATATATCGACAACGACGACATACATACACGGGAAAATAATGTTATCGGGGAGGGGGTATATCGACTCCCCCCCCCCACGTGTTGAAGTTATCGCGAGGGGGTTTTATATCGACAACGACGACATACATACACGGGAAAATAATGTTATCGAGGAGGGGGTATATCGACCCCCCCTCGTGTTGAAGTTATCCTCCCTCGTGTTGAAGTTATCGGGAGGGGGTAATATCGACAACGACAACATACATACACGGGAAAATAATGTTATCAGGGAGGGGGTATATCGAACCCCCCTCGTGTTGAAGTTATCCCCCCTCGTGTTGAAGTTATCGGGAGGGGTATATATCGACGACGACAGACCCGATAAAACATAAGAAAACGAAGAAGAGATAAAAAGAGGAGAAGAAGAAAGGAATAGAGGAGAGGATTGAAGAAAAAAGAAGAAGAAAAAAAAGAGGAGAAGAAGAAAGGAATAGAGGAGAAGAAGAAAAAATAGAATATTTTCTATTTTTCTTCTTCTCCTCTATTCCTTTCTTCTTCTCCTCTTCTTTTTCTACTTTTTTCCTCTTCTTATTTATTTCTCCTCTTCTTCCTCTCCTCTTCTTCTTTCTTTCTTCTTCTTATTTTCTTCTTTCCTATCCTTCTTTTTCTTCTTCTTCCCTTCCTAGCTAGATATATAAAACTTTTCTAAAATTGTAACTTTTGCATATATAAAACTTTTCCATGTGGATCATCATTTCTCATATATATTGAATATATATCCATTGTCATATATAAAAACTTTCTATATATGAACAAAAAAACATTTTTAACATATATATTCATACATTTTGAACATCTACATACATACAATTTTTTTTGTTCACATATACATTATAGCCACATACACATATACATCACATATGAACAAAAAAATTAAACTAATAAAAATAAAAAACATATAGCCACATATGAACAAAAACATATAGCCACATACATACACATATACATTATATATATATATATATGATCAAAAAACAATTAACTAATAATAAACAGAGCCGGGCCGGCGGCTCTCACAGCGGGGGCGGCTAGGGCGATGGCGACGGCGGGGGCGGCGAGGGCGCCGGAGCGCGGGGGCGGGACGGGGCAGGGGCGGCGAGGGCGCCGGCGAGCATGCGCGGGCCGGGCAGGGGGGCTCGGGGCGCGGAGGCGGCGCGCGCGAGCAGGGGAGCACGAGGCGGGGCGGCGCGTGGGGGCAGGGCGACGGCGACGAGCACCGGGCGGCGACCCGTCGAGGCAAGGGCGCGGGGCGACGGCGACGAGGAGCGGGCGGCGACGGCGACACGGGCAGCCTGGCGGCGTCGGGGGCAACTGGCGATGGAAATCTGAAAATTTCCTAAGTGCTGGCTTATATAGCAAAGCCTTTGGTTCCGGTTCAACGCACAAAGCGGGACGAATGCCACCCTTTAGTCCCGGTTGGTGGCACCAACCGGGACCAAAGGTCCCTTTTCAGCAGCCCAAAGGGCGGGAAGCGGCGGCCTTTGGTCCCGGTTGGTGGCACCAACCGGGATTAAAGGGGGGACATTGGTCCCGGTTGGTGCCACCAACCGGGACCAAAGGCCTTGCGCTGCCCGCGGCCAAAAGTTTAGTCCCACCTCGCTAGTTGAGAGGGGCTCGGAGTGGTTTATAACCTCTTTGCAGGCTTACGGGCCTAACCTCTCTGTACATGCCTGTGGGCCTACTGGGCCTTCTGTGGGCCTGAATCCTGGCCCATGGATGGGTTTCTAATCGTATTCAGGCCGTGGTGGCCCAGTAGGTGGCATAATTTTTAATTTTTGGCCTGTTATTTTTCATGCATTTACTAATTATTTTGAGCTATAAGACCCTAAAATTGAAAAGCATTTCAAATGAACTCTGAAAAGGTTGAAAGTTGGCATGGTATCATCATGTCATCCACATAGCATGTGCAAGAAAGTTGAGAGGGTTACGGCAAAAACTAGATGCACTTCTTGTACAAAACGGACAATGGTATCATACTCGTCTATTACAAAGTTGGCATGGTATCATCATAATAGTTGCGGGAGAAAATCTTCACTTTTTCTTCGCTTGTGTCATTTGCTTATTGCGCCGTAACCATGGATAATCTTCATCGTTTATGAGGATGCTTGGGTCAGCCTTGACTTTGAAGGAAGGAATTTCATGAAACTTTTCATAATCTTCAGACATGTCTGTCTTGCCCTCCACTCCCACAATGTCCCTTTTTCCTGAAAGAACTATGTGCCGCTTTGGCTCATCGTATGATGTATTCGCTTCCTTATCTTTTCTTTTCCTCGGTCTAGTAGACATGTCCTTCACATAGATAACATGTGCCACATCATTGGCTAGGACGAACGGTTCGTCAGTGTACCCAAAATTGTTCAGATCCACTGTTGTCATTCCGTACTGTGGGTCTACCTGTACCCCGCCTCCTGACAGATTGACCCATTTGCACTTAAACAAAGGGACCTTAAAATCATGTCCGTAGTCAAGTTCCCATATGTCCATTATGTAACCATAATATGTGTCCTTTCCCCTCTCGGTTGCTGCATCAAAGCGGACACCGCTGTTTTGGTTGGTGCTCTTTTGATCTTGGGCGATCATGTAAAATGTATTCCCATTTATCTCGTATCCTTTGTAAGTCAATACAGTCGAAGATGGTCCCCTGGACAACGAGTACAACTCATCACAAACAGTGGTGTCACCTCTGAGACGTGTTTCCAACCAACTGCTGAAAGTCCTGATGTGTTCACATGTAATCCAGTCGTCACACTGCTCCGGGTGTTTGGAGCGCAGACTGTTCTTGTGTTCATCGACATACGGGGTCACCAAGGTAGAGTTCTGTAGAACTGTGTAGTGTGCTTGAGACCAAGAATATCCTTCCCTGCATATTATTGAGTCCCCCCTCCAAACGTGCCTTTTCCAGTCAGTCTCCCCTCATACCGCGATTTAGGGAGACCTATCTTCTTAAGGCCAGGAATGAAGTCAACACAAAACCCAATGACATCCTCTGTTTGATGGCCCATGGAGATGCTTCCTTCTGGCCTAGCGCAGTTACGGACATATTTCTTTAGGACTCCCATGAACCTCTCAAAGGGGAACATATTGTGTAGAAATACGGGCCCTAGAATGACAATCTCGTCGACTAGATGAACTAGGACGTGCGTCATGATATTGAAGAAGGATGGTGGGAACACCAGCTCGAAACTGACAAGACATTGCGCCACATCACTCCTTAGCCTTGGTATGATTTCTGGATCGATCACCTTCTGAGAGATTGCATTGAGGAATGCACATAGCTTCACAATGGCTAATCGGACGTTTTCCGGTAGAAGCCCCCTCAATGCAACCGGAAGCAGTTGCGTCATAATCACGTGGCAGTCATGAGACTTTAGGTTCTGGAACTTTTTCTCTGGCATATTTATTATTCCCTTTATATTCGACGAGAAGCCAGTCGGGACCTTCAAACTGAGCAGGCATTCAAAGAAGATTTCTTTCTCTTCTTTCGTAAGAGCGTAGCTGGCAGGACCTTCATACTGCTTCGGAGGCATGCCGTCTTTTTCGTGCAAACGTTGCAGGTCCTCCCGTGCCTCAGGTGTATCTTTTGTCTTCCCATACACGCCCAAGAAGCCTAGCAGGTTCACACAAAGGTTCTTCGTCACGTGCATCACGTCGATTGAAGAGCGGACCTCTAGCTCTTTCCAGTAGGGTAGGTCCCAAAATATAGATTTCTTCTTCCACATGGGTGTGTGTCCCTCAACGTCATTCGGAACAGCTAGTCCGCCGGGACCCTTTCCAAAGATTACGTGTAAATCATTGACCATAGCATGTGATCACCGGTATGCATGGCGGGCTTCTTCCGGTGATCTGCCTCGCCTTTGAAATGCTTGCCTTTCTTTCGACATTGATGGTTGGTCGGAAGAAATCGACGATGGCCCAGGTACACATTCTTCCTGCTTTTGTCCAGGTATATACTTTCAGTGTCATCTAAACAGTGCGTGCATGCGTGGTATCCCTTGTTTGTCTGTCCTGAAAGGTTACTGAGAGCGGGCCAATCGTTGATGGTTACAAACAGCAACTCGTGCAGGTTAAATTCCTCCTGTTTGTGCTCATCCCACGTACGTACACCGTTTCCATTCCACAGTTGTAAAAGTTCTTCAACTAATGGCCTTAGGTACACATCAATGTCGTTGCCGGGTTGCTTAGGGCCTTGGATGAGAACTGGCATCATAATGAACTTCCGCTTCATGCACATCCAAGGAGGAAGGTTATACATACATAGAGTCACGGGCCAGGTGTTGTGATTGCTGCTCTGCTCCCCGAAAGGATTAATGCCATCCGCGCTTAAACCAAACCATACGTTCCTTGGGTCAGCTGCAAACTCAGCCCAGTACTTTCTCTCGATTTTTCTCCACTGCGACCCGTCAGCGGGTGCTCTCAACTTCCCATCTTTCTTACGGTCCTCACTGTGCCATCGCATCAACTTGGCATGCTCTTCGTTTCTGAACAGACGTTTAAACCGTGGTATTATAGGAGCATACCACATCACCTTCGCAGGAACCCTCTTCCTGGGGGGCTCGCCGTCAACATCACCAGGGTCATCTCGTCTGATCTTATACCGCAATGCACCACATACTGGGCACGCGTTCAGATCCTTGTACGCACCGCGGTAGAGGATGCAGTCATTAGGGCATGCATGTATCTTCTGCACCTCCAATCCTAGAGGGCATACGACCTTCTTTGTTGCGTATGTACTGTCGGGCAATTCGTTATCCTTTGGAAGCTTCTTCTTCAATATTTTCAATAGCTTCTCAAATCCTTTGTCAGGCACAGCATTCTCTGCCTTCCACTGCAGCAATTCCAGTACGGTACCGAGCTTTGTGTTGCCATCTTCGCAATTGGGGTACAACCTTTTTTTGTGATCCTCTAACATGCGATCGAACTTCAGCTTCTCCTTTTGACTTTCGCATTGCGTCCTTGCATCGACTATGACCCGGCGGAGATCATCATCATCGGGCACTGGTTCCTCTTGATCTTCAGTAGCTCCCCCCTTGCAGCATCATTGGGCACATCGTCTGGTTCCTCTTGATCTTCAGCAGCTTCCCCCGTTGCAGCATCACCGTATTCAGGGGGCACATAGTTGTCATCGTCCTCTTCTTCTTCGCCGTCTTCCATCATAACCCCTATTTCTCCGTGCCCCATCCAAACATTATAGTGTGGCATGAAACCCTTGTAAAGCAGGTGGGTGTGAAGGATTTTCCGGTCAGAGTAAGACTTCGTATTCCCACATATAGGGCATGGAAAACACATAAAACCATTCTGCTTGTTTGCCTCAGCCACTTCGAGAAAATCATGCAAGCCCTTAATGTACTCGGAGGTGTGTCTGTCACCGTACATCCATTGCCGGTTCATCTGCGTGCATTATATATAATTAAGTGTGTCAAAAACCATTACAGAACATCATGAATAGATAATTAAGTGACCAAATTAATAGAAGCTCATCGTCACATTAAAACCAAAGTACATACATAGTTTTCATCTAACAACATATAGCTCTCCAGAGCATCTAATTAATTAAACCATACATTGAAACTATGTAAAACATTTCAATGCGAAAACAAATGCGATCATAATCGCAACCAAGGTAACAATTGATCCAACGGCATAATGATACCAAGCCTCGGTATGAATGGCATATTTTCTAATCTTTCTAATCTTCAAGCGCATTGCATCCATCTTGATCTTGTGATCATCGACGACATCCGCAACATGCAACTCCAATATCATCTTCTCCTCCTCAATTTTTTTATTTTTTCCTTCAAGTAATTGTTTTCTTCTTCAACTAAATTTAACCTCTCGACAATAGGGTCGGTTGGAATTTCCGGTTCAACCACCTCCTAGATAAATAAAATCTATGTCACGTTGGTCGGCATATTTGTCATAAACAATAAATGAACCAAATAGTTATAAAAAGATAATATATACCACATCCGAATCATAGACAGGACGAGGGCCGACGGGGGCGGATACCAAAACCATCGCACTATGTAATAAGAAAGAATAATAAAAGTAACAAAATTAGACAAGTATCTATCTAAAGTAAGAAAAAAAAATTCTTTCAGAAAGAAGATAAGAACAAGAGGCTCACCACGGTGGAGCTGGCGACGAGATCGGCGCGGGTGATGGACGGCGGTGAAGACGGGGACGGGATGTGATGGACCGCTAAACCTAGACAAATCTCGGGGAAAATGGAGCTCGGAGGTCGAGTTTCGAGAGGAGAAAGATTAACTAGTGTGGCTCGGACATTTCATCGAACACCTCATGTGCATAGGAGGTGAGCTAGAGCACCCAAATGCCCTCCCCTCGCCGGCCAGAAAAAACAGAGCACTATGGAGTGCTCTGCTGTGGCGATGGGGTATATATAGGGAACTCATTTGTCCCGGTTCATGGTAGAAACCGGGACTAAAGCTCAGCCTTCTGTCCCGGTTCGAGCCACGAACCGGGACCAATGGTTGTGGGCCAGGAGCGAGGACCATTGGTCCCGGTTCGTGCCTAGAACCGGGACAAATGGGTCCATGCGAACCGGGACCAATGCCCACGAGGCCCCGGCCGGCCCCTTGGGCTCACGAACCGGGACGAATGGCCCCATGGGTCCCGGTTCGTGACTGAACCGGGACTAATGGGCTTGCCATGCCCGAACGAAAGCCCTGTTTTCTACTAGTGAAGGCACAAGGGGTAGGAGACAAGGAACTCACCAGAACCGAGGACAATCGACTACACATGGCTGGCATGTTTCAACTTCCCTTCCCTCTGCCCGTGACTTCCAGGTTTTCCCCCCTTTAGCTTTGAACTCCTGTGACATTCAAAATGAACCACCAATCAGGTCTCTCTAAATGAACAAAACACAAAACAAAACAAAAAGTAAGTGAGGAAAGTCCATTGCTCTAACATCTGTTCAGGGTAGATAAACGCTATGCATCACTCATACAATTGGTAACATAACAACAGTCACTACAGAACAGTGCACCACATGCACCATGACCACATAACCAAGCTTCCAATCAATGGCTCAATGGTCTACCGCACAATCAGCCACGGCTCGATGGCCGGACAATCTCAGTGCACAAGGGAGTGAGAGAGAGGAAACCACAAACTCACCAGAACCAAGGACGAGACGATCACCACCGCATCAAGCTGCGAGGGAAGCAGAGTAGTGGCTGAGAAGGAGGTAGTCCACCAAATGTTGGGGAACGTGGTAATTTCAAAAAAATTCCTACGCACACGAAAGATCATGGTGATGCATAGCAACGAGAGGGGATAGTGTCGTCTACGTACCCTCGTAGACCGTAAGCGGAAGCATTATGACAACGCGGTTGATGTAGTCGTATGTCTTCGCGATCGACCGATCCTCAGTACCGAACGTAAGGCACCTCCGCGTTCAGCACACGTTCAGCTCGGTGACGTCCTGCGAACTCACGATCCAGTAAAGCTTCGGGGAAGAGCTTCGTCAGCACGACGGCGTGGTGATGGTGTTGATGAAGTTACCGATGCAGGGCTTCACCTAAGCACCGCTACGATATGACCGAGGTGGATTATGGTGGAGGGGGGCACCGCACACGGCTAAGAGATCAATGATCAATTGTTGTCTCTCCAAGGGGTGCCCCCTCCCCGTATATAAAGGAGTGGAGGAGGGGGAGGGGGCCGGCCTCCTATGGCGCGCCCCATGAGGAGTCCTACTCCCACCGAGAGTAGGACTCCCCCCTTCCAAGTAGGAGTAGGAGAGGAGAAGGAAGGGAGAGACGGAGAGAAGGAAAGGGGGGCGCCCCCCCTCCTTGTCCAATTCGGACTAGAGGGGGAGGGGGCGCGCGGCTGCCCTGGCCGCCCCTCCTCTTCTCCCACTAGGGCCCATTAGGCCCAATATACTCCCCGGGGGGGTTCCGGTAACCCCCCGGTACTCCGGTATATGTCCGAAACCTCCCGAAACACTTCCGGTATCTGAACATAGTCGTCCAATATATCGATCTTTACGTCTTGACCATTTCGAGACTCCTCGTCATGTCCGTGATCATATCAGGGACTCTGAACTACCTTCGGTACATCAAAACACAAAAACTCATAATACCGATCGTCACAGAACTTTAAGCGTGCGGACCCTACGGGTTCGAGAACTATGTAGACATGACCGAGACACGTCTCCGGTCAATAACCAATAGCGGAACCTGGATGCTCATGTTGGTTCCTACATATTCTACGAAGATCTTTATCGGTCAAACCGCATAACAGCATACGTTGTTCCCTTTGTCATCGGTATGTTACTTACCCGAGATTTGATCGTTGGTATCTCAATACCTAGCTCAATCTCGTTACCAGCAAATCTCTTTACTCGTTCCGTAATACATCATCCCGCAACTAACTCATTAGTTGCATTGCTTGCAAGGCTTATAGTGATGTGCATTACCGAGAGGGCCCAGAGATACCTCTCCGACAATCGGAGTGACAAATCCTATTCTTGATCTATGCCAACTCAACAAACACCATCGGAGACACCTGTAGAGCACCTTTATAATCACCCAGTTATGTTGTGACGTTTGGTAGCACACAAAGTGTTCCTCCGGTATTCGGGAGTTGCATAATCTCATAGTCATAGGAACATGTATAAGTCATGGAGAAAGCAATAGCAGTAAACTAACCGATCAAGTGCTAAGCTAACGAAATGGGTCAAGTCAATCACATCATTCTCCTAATGATGTGATCCCGTTAATCAAATGACAACTCATGTCTATGGCTAGGAAACTCAACCATCTTTGATCAACGAGCTAGTTAAGTAGAGGCATACTAGTGACACTATGTTTGTCTATGTATTCACACATGTATTATGTTTCCGGTTAATACAATTCTAGCATGAATAATAAACATTTATCATGATATGAGGAAATAAATAATAACTTTATTATTGCCTCTAGGGCATATTTCCTTCAGTCTCCCACTTGCACTAGAGTCAATAATCTAGATTACACAGTAATGATTCTAACACCCATGGAGTCTTGGTGCTGATCATGTTTTGCTCGTGGAAGAGGCTTAGTCAATGGGTCTGCAACATTCAGATCCGCATGTATCTTGCAAATCTCTATGTCTCCCACCTGGACTTGATCCCGGATGGAATTGAAGCGTCTCTTGATGTGCTTGGTTCTCTTGTGAAATCTGGATTCCTTTGCCAAGGCAATTGCACCAGTATTGTCACAAAAGATTTTCATTGGACCCGATGCACTAGGTATGACACCTAGATCGGATATGAACTCCTTCATCCAGAGTCCTTCATTTGCTGCTTCCGAAGCAGCTATGTACTCCGCTTCACACGTAGATCCCGCCACGACGCTTTGTTTAGAACTGCACCAACTAACAGCTCCACCGCTTAATATAAATACGTATCCGGTTTGCGATTTAGAATTGTCCGGATCAGTGTCAAAGCTTGCATCGACGTAACCACTTATGACGAGCTCTTTTTCACCTCCATAAATGAGAAACATATCCTTAGTCCTTTTCAGGTATTTCAGGATGTTCTTGACCGCTGTCCAGTGATCCACTCCTGGATTACTTTGGTACCTCCCTGCTAAACTAATAGCAAGGCTCACATCAGGTCTGGTACACAGCATTGCATACATGATAGAGCCTATGGCTGAAGCATAGGGAACACTTTTCATTTTCTCTCTATCTTCTGCAGTGGTCGGGCATTGCGTCTAACTCAACTTCACACCTTGTAACACAGGCAAGAACCATTTCTTTGCTTGATCCATTTTGAACATTTTCAAAACTTTATCAAGGTATGTGCTTTGTGAAAGTCCAATCAAGCGTCTTGATCTATCTCTATAGATCTTGATGCCCAATATATAAGCAGCTTCACCGAGGTCTTTCATTGAAAAACTCTTATTCAAGTATCCTTTTATGCTATTCAGAAATTCTATATCATTACCAATCAACAATATGTCATCCACATATAATATTAGAAATGCTACACAGCTCCCACTCACTTTCTCGTAAATACAGGCTTCTCCAAAAGTCTGTATAAAACCATATGCTTTGATCACACTATCAAAACGTTTATTCCAACTCCAAGAGGCTTGCGCTAGTCCATAAATGGATCGCTGGAGCTTGCACACTTTGTTAGCACCCTTTGGATCGACAAAACCTTCTGGTTGCATCATATACAACTCTTCTTCCAGAAATCCATTCAGGAATGCAGTTTTGACATCCATTTGCCAGATTTCATAATCATAAAATGCGGCAATTGCTAACATGATTCAGACAGACTTAAGCATCGCTACGGGTGATAAAGTCTCATCGTAGTAAACCCCTTGAACTTGTCAAAAACCTTTCGCGACAAGTCAAGCTTTGTAAGATGGTGACATTACAATCAATGTCTGTCCTCTTCTTGAATGTCTATTTATTCTCAATGGCTTGCCGATCATCGGGCAAGTCCACCAAAGTCCACACTTTGTTCTTATACATAGATCCTATCTCCGATTTCATGGCCTCAAGCCATTTATCGAATATGGGCTCATCATAGCTTCTTTCGTAGGTTCATCATGGTCTAGTCACATGACTTCCAGGACAGGATTATTGTAACCACTCTGGTGCGGAACATGCTCTGTTCGACCTACGAGGTCCAGTAGTAACTTGATCTGAAGTTTCATGATCATCATCATTAACTTCCTCTCTAGTTGGTGCAAGCATCACGATAATGGATTTTTGTGATGTGCTACTATCCAAATTGAGAGAAGGTACAATTACCTTCATCAAGTTCTACTTTCCTCCCACTCACTACTTTCAAGAGAAACTCCTCTAGAAATGTTCCATTCTTGGCAACAAAGATCTTGCCTTCGGATCTATGGTAGAAGGTGTACCCAATTGTTTCCTTAGGGTATGCTATGAAGACACGTTTCTCCGATTTGGGTTCGAGCTTATCAGGCTGAAGCCTTTTTGACATAAGTGTCGCAACCCCAAACTTTAAGAAACGATAGCTTAGGTTTCTTGCCAAACCATAGTTCATACGGTGTCGTCTCAACGGATTTAGACAGTGCCCTATTTAACATGAATGCGCATGTCTCTAATGCATAACCCCAAAACGATAGTGGTAAATCGGTAAGAGACATCATAGAATGCACCATATCCAATAAAGTACGGTTATGACGTTCGGACACACCATTATGCTGTGGTGTTCCAGGTGGCGTGAGTTGTGAAACAATTCCACATTGTTTTAAATGAAGGCAAAACTCGTAACTCAAATATCCGCCTCCGCGATCAGATCGTAAAAACTTTATTTTCTTGTTATGATGATTCTCCACTTCACTTTGAAATTCTTTGAACTTTTCAAATGTTTCAGACTTGTGTTTCATCAAGTAGATAAACCCATACCTACTCAAATCATCTATGAAGGTCAGAAAATAATGATACCCACCGCGTGCCTCAACACTCATCGAACCGCATACATTGGTATGTATTATTTCCAATAAGTCATTAACTCGTTTCATTGTTCCGGAGAACGGAGTTTTAGTCATCTTGCCCATGAGGCATGGTTCGCAAGTATCAAATGATTCATAATCAAGTGATTCCAAAATGCCATCTGCATGGAGTTTCTTCATGGGCTTTACACTAATATGACCTAAACGGCAGTGCAATGTTGCACTATCATTATCAACATTGCATCTTTTGGCATCAATATTATGAATATGTGTATCACTATGATCGAGATCCAACAAGAATAGACCATTCATCAAGGGTGCATGACCATAAAAGATATTATTTATATAAATAGAACAACCATTATTCTCTGAGTTAAATGAATAACCGTCTCGCATTAAACAAGATCCAGATATAATGTTCATGCTCAACACTGGCACCAAATAACAATTATTCAGATCTAAAACTAATCCCGAAGGTAGATGTAGAGGTAGCATGCCGACGGCGATCACATCGACCTTAGAACCATTCCCGACGTGCATCGTCACCTCATCCTTAGCCAATCTTTGTTTAATCCATAGCTCCTGTTTCGAGTTACAAATATGAGCAACCGAACCAGTATCAAATACCCAGGCGCTACTACGAGAATTAGTAAGGTACACATCAATAACATGTATACCAAATATACCTTTGTTCACTTTACCATCCTTCCTATCCGCCAAGTATTTGGGGCAGTTCTGCTTCCAGTGACCAGTCCCTTTGCGGTAGAAGCACTCAATTTCAGGCTTAGGTCCAGCTTTGGGCTTCTTCCCGGGAGTGGAAACTTGCTTGCCATTCTTCTTGAAGTTTCCTTTCTTTTCCTTGTCCTTTTTCTTGAAACTAGTGGTCTTGTTAACCATCAACACTTGATGCTCCTTCTTGATTTCCACCTCCGTGACCTTAAGCATTGCGAAGAGCTCAGGAATCATTCTGTTCATCCCTTGCATATTATAGTTCATCACGAAGCCTTTATAGCTTAGTGACAGTGACTGAAGAACTCTGTCAATAACACTATGAACTGGAAGATCAACTCCCAATTGAGTCAGGTGGTTATGATACCCAACCATTTTGAGTATGTGTTCACTGACAAACTATTCTCCTCCATCTTGCAGCTATAGAACTTGTTGGAGACTTCATATCTCTTAACTCAGACATTTGCTTGAAATATTAACTTCAACTCTTGGAACATCTCATATGCTCATGACGTTCAAAACGTCTTTGAAGTCCCGTTCTAAAGCCGTAAAGCATGGCACACTAAACTATCGAGTAGTCATCAGATCGAGCTTGTTAGACGTTCATAACATCAGCTTCAGCTCCTGCAGGCAGGCCTTTCACCTAGCGGTGCATCAAGGACATAATTCTTCTGTACAGCAATGAGGATAATCCTCAAGTTACGGACCCAATCCGTGTAATTGCTACCATCATTTTTCAACTTTGCTTTCTCAAAGAACGCATTAAAATTCAACGGAACAACAGCACGGGCCATCTATCTACAACAACATAGACAAGCAAAATACTATCAGGAACTAAGTTCATGATAAATTTAAGTTCAATTAATCATATTACTTAAGAACTCCCACTTAGATAGACATCTCTCTTATCATCTAAGTGATCACGTGATCCAAATCAACTAAACCATAACCGATCATCACGTGAAATGGTGTAGTTTTCAATGGTGAACATCACTATGTTGATGATATCTACTATATGATTCACGTTCGACCATTCGGTCTCAGTGTTCCGAGGCCATATCTGCATATGCTAGGCTCGTCAAGTTTAACCCGAGTATTTCTGCGTGTGCAAAACTGGCTTGCACCTGTTGTATGTGAACGTAGAGCTTATCACACCCGATCATCACGTGGTGTCTCGGCACGACAAACTTTGGCAATGGTGCATACTCAGGGAGAACACGTGTACCTTGAAATTTAGTGAGAGATCATCTTATAATGCTATCATCAATCAAAGCAGAATAAGATGCATAAAGGATAAACATCACATGCAATCAATATAAGTGATATGATATGGCCATCATCATCTTGTGCCTTTGATCTCCATCTCCAAAGCACCATCATGATCACCATCGTCACCGGCGTGACACCTTGATCGCCATCGTAGCATCG
Source organism: Triticum aestivum (assembly GCF_018294505.1). Lineage (NCBI taxonomy): Eukaryota > Viridiplantae > Streptophyta > Magnoliopsida > Poales > Poaceae > Triticum > Triticum aestivum. Next base: position 7,722,203 of record NC_057802.1, on the reverse strand, counting down.
TTGTCGTCTCACCAATTATTGCTTCTACGACTATCGTTACCGCTTAGTGATAAAGTAAAGCAATTACAGGGCGCTTGCATTGCATACAATAAAGCGACAACCATATGGCTCCTGCCAGTTGCCGATAACTCTGTTACAAAACATGATCATCTTATACAATAAAATATAGCATCATGTCTTGACCATATCACATCACAACATTCCCTGCAAAAACAAGTTAGACGTCCTCTACTTTGTTGTTGCAAGTTTTACGTGGCTGCTATGGGCTTGAGCAGACCGTTAATACCTAACGCATCAATACCAAACCGATTTCGTCACGTAGCTCTGTTTAACTTTCAGAAGGCGTTGTCACACTCGGTTCCACTAAAGTTGATGAAACTGACACCCCCAGTCCAACCTGTTGCAAAGTCACGTCAGTAAACCAGCTGCGTAAGGATACGCTAATGTCGTCGCGCTCACAACAATAACGTGCTTACCAAAGTAATGACATGCTTGTAGGCAGTAACGACTTTGTATGCCCAAACTCACTTGTTTCTATGCTTCATATAAATTACGCATAAACCGGCTCGGATGCACTGTTGAATGACTTGGTAATTTCAAAAACAATTCCTACGCACACGCAGATCATGTGATGCTAGAACGAAGGCAGAGTGTCGTCTACGTACCCTCGTAACCGTAAGCGAAGCTACGAACCGGTTGAGTAGTTTACGTCTTCACGATTGACCGATCCTCAGTACCGAACGTACGACACCTCCGCGTTCAGCACACGTTCAGCTCGGTGACGTCCCGCGAACTCACGATCCAGTAGAGCTTCGGGGAAGAGCTTCGTCAGCACGCGGCGTGGTGACGGTGTTGATGAAGTTACCGACGCAGGGCTTCGCCTAAGCACCGCTACGATATGACCGAGGTGGATTATGGTGGAGGGGGCACCGCACAACGGCTAAGAGATAATATCAATTGTTTGTCTCTCCAAGGGGTGCCCCCTCCCCGTATAAAATGAGTGGAGGAGGGGGAGGGGGCCGGCCTCCTATGGCGCGCCCCATGAGGAGTCCTACTCCCACCGGGAGTAGGACTCCCCCCTTCGAAGTAGGAGTAGGAGAGGAGAAGGAAGGGAGAGAAGGAGAGAAGGAAAGGGGGGCGCCGCCCCCCCCCCCTCCTTGTCCAATTCGGACTAGAGGGGGAGGGGGCACACGGCTGCCCTAGCCGCCCCTCCTCTTCTCCCACTAGGGCCCATTAGGCCCAATATACTCCCCGGGGGGTTCCGGTAACCCCCCGGTACTCCGGTATATGTCCGAAGCCTCCTGAAACACTTCCGGTGTCCGAACATAGTCGTCCAATATATCGATCTTTACGTCTCGACCATTTCGAGACTCCTCGTCATGTCAGTGATCATATCCGGGACTCCGAACTACCTTCGGTACATCAAAACACAAAAACTCATAATACCGATCGTCACAGTGTCGGGGCGAGCGGAGGAGAGAGAGAGAGAGAGAGGTCCAGACGAGTGACGCTATCCCATACCAGTCGATACGGGGTGTTTCGGGGATTCTTGGCCGGCGGCTCATCTGAATTTGGACAACGCACCGAACCAGGGCGACTCTGTTTCTGGCCGCCGGGGGCTGGGGGGTGTCACGGGAGGAAGACGAGGGAAATTCGGGAGAAAGGCGAGATAATTGGGTCAATTCAGTCGCGCCAGCGGTACAGGGTAAGACTACCCACAATGGGAGTAACATAGGTAATAACATCATACATATCTAGATAAAATAGATGATGTGGCAACCAATAGAGAGGAAAATAGTAACATAGCTAGTTACTAGTAGTATGAGTAACATCACACATATCAAGGCAGGATGTGTCTATAGTCGACACACGGATGGATAGGTTAGACCCAACGGCTCCTGTACGGCCTGGCGATCTGGGTGGCGACGGGCTGGGCGATGCGCCGGGGTGTGAGGAATCCGGCGAGGCGGGAGGATGGGCGGCTGTCCGGGCGGTCGCCGCGCGTGGCTCCGGTGGCGGCGGCGGGTGCGATGGCATCTGCGGGCTGGAAGGGGAGCCGTTTTTGGGCGCTAGCAGAGGAGAGCGACGACAAGGACCAAGCGGTGGCGGTCGCTGCGGGAGCGGAAGCAGGAGCTGGATGTGCTCGGGCGACGGTCGGTGAGTTCGTGGCCAGGGCGGAGGAGCTCGGGGGCTCTCTCAAAGCTGGCCGGCGCTCCGCGTTTGCGCCCGGTGGGCGTGGTGCCCGGCGACCAGGGGCATTCGGCCGGGCTTCGTCGAGGGGCGTCGGGGCAACGTCGAGCGTGAAGCAGCCACCGCAGGGAGCGACGCGTCGCGCGGTTGGAAGCTCCACCGCACCTGGGAGCAGCCAGGCGTCTGAGCCGGCCGCGGCGCTGTTAGAGGTGGCGGCGCCGGCGGGGGGAGCGGGTGGCGACAGCGGTGGAAGAGGACCCCTGGCCTAGGGTTGGCTCGGGTGGTTCGGGCGGGTCGTTGGGCCAGGCGCTGTTGGTGGGCTGCACCCCCATGAGTGGCCCAGGTGGCCCGTCTGTGGACCCAGCTGCTGGCCCCCTTGTGGTGGCCACGGGTGAGTTGGAGGTGGGCCGCGCGGCTCGGCCTAGGCCTGCCACTTCTGGCCCGCGTGTGGCTTGCCAGTCGTATAAGTGGCTCTGGATCCCGCAGGGTGCCCTAGATTGTTCGTTAGGGTTTCCAGCCACACACTCGGAGGTGCGGCGCTTCGGCGGATCTACGCGCTCCTTCCACCCACTCTCTCCTCCTCCACCCCTCGTGCGCTACTTCGCCGAGGTGGTGGCCAAGGGATCCAAGGCGGAGCGGCGTGCGGACAAGCGAGTGGCGGCGGATCCGGGGGCGGAGCGCAGGCGAGAGCGAGATCCGTGCCCATCGGCGGCGGAGCGTGTTGTGGAGCGTGCGGGTGAGGATGGAGGATGGGGGCCTCCACCTCCATGGTGGCTCAAAGATCAGGAGCGCAAGAAGAAACGCAAGGAGGAGCACAAGAAGCGTGGATTGGAGCTCAAGCGCAAGGACGAGATCCACCCACATTGCGGCGACCGCGTCGGCCACCCCTACTCCAAGCTGAAGCAGAAGAAGCACAAGATGGCGGGTCCGGCGGCTTCCAAGCCCTCCTCCTCCAACGGCACGGCGGCGGAGCCTATCCCCGTCGAGGAGGCGGACGGCCCCGAGTGCTTCAAATGTGGGCGAGCGGGGCACTACCAGGGCAACTGTTCTTTCAAGCCTCTGTGCGTCCTATGCAGTCAAGAAGGGCACGCCTCGGCTAATTGCCCCATGCGTGGCAAGCCGCTGTTGATGCAATCCATGGGGCATGCCTTCGCTGGTGGCGGCTTTTTCTGCCTCCAATATCCTGCGGAGGCGGATTCGGCGCCGGAGAGCCTCCTGGGTGCCAACGCAGCCTTGGTCTCGGCGGCGCCCGGGGTCCTGACCAAAGAAATCCTGGAGGCGGAGCTTCCGCATCTCTTCGAGGGAGAATGGGACTGGCAGGTGGCCCCCTTTGATGCGGATTGCTTCTGGGTGGCCTTCCCGGACCCGGTGATGCTTCGGATGGAAACGCGCAGCGGCAAGCATTTCCTCTCCATCAACAATATCATGGCGGATATCCGCGACGCTGTCCTAGCCGAGCCATGTCCATGCCCGAGGTTTGGGTCAAGATGTGGGGTTCCCTCCGAAGCGGCGCAGGGTGGAGCGCCTGATGGCGGCCACAACCATGATTGGTCGGCCTCTTCTGGTGGACGAACTCTCACTGATCCGCTCGGGTCCGGTGCGCATGCGATTTGCATGTCGTGCGCCGGCCAAGCTGCGCGGCTCGGTGCAGATTTGGTTCAATGGAGACGGCTACAACGTCAAGCTCGAGCCGGAGTTGGAGGTGGCGCGCCAAGCCGCCCCTGCTCTTCCTCCCCCTCCTCCGCCTTCCAACGACAAGGGCCCGCGCGACCACGACAAGGACAAGACGGAGGACAAGGACCAGGACCCTGACGCAAGCATGGAGGATGACTCTATCCACACGGCAGCGTGGGACAAGCTCGGGATCTCGGTGCAGGGCCCGGCGGCGCAGGTGGCCGCGGTGGGGGAGCCACGGGAGGTGGCCGTGGGCAGGCCTGCTGGGGTGGAGATCGCGATCCCGAACCAGTACGGGTCTAACTTGGGCTCGGTGACCTCGCCGCCCCTGGTTTCAAACCCTGCTGCGGGTTCGGGTGCTGGCGGGGGTCGTTCCCCGCGGGCTCTTTCCCCCAGCCCCTCCCTCCTCCTCTCCGGGCGATCTCCAGCGTCGGGCGGCCATGGGGGAACGCTGAGTGGTTCGGTGAAGCTCATGAAGAAGGCGGCGGTGCGCAAGGTGTCGGCGGAGGCGGTGCGCCTGATGGAGCCGCTGGGCGCGCCCCCGACGCCGCGGCAGTTGGTCATGGCGCTGGCTGCCCCGACTGCGCCTCCCGCTGCTGATCCGCTGCTACTCGAGGCTTCCAAGACGGCGGCGATCTCCAAGGCCAAGAGGACAAAGACGGTGCCGGCGGCGCCGGTGCGCACCAGCTCGCGCTCCAAAGGGGCCAAGGGGAACATGCCTTCGGTGCAGCGGGCCCAACTGCTCCAGGCTCAGAAGAACATGGAGATCTCAGGTAACCCACCCCCGTGTTTCACGGTCTTAGATTCCTTCTCTGACGAACATTTACACGAGGTGTTGGATGCGAGCGGTGTTGACCCCTCCTGCGTGGGGGGAGCCCAGGAATTAATCTCGTTGGTTCGCGCAAAGGAACTGGCGCAGGCAGAGCTGGCGGCCGCGGCCGCAGCGCGTGCTGAATAGAGGACAGGGCCCCCCGAGGGAGGGGACGTTGCTGCTCCTTCTGTGCCCGATGAGAGGGGTCATGCAACAGGGGGTGCACCCTCTTCCTCGCTGAGCAGGGGCAAGGCGAGGCGCGTGGCGAAGGCGGTCACCTCGAGAGGGGTCCGTATACGTAATCGTGTGATCTAGATGCGAGCTCTTTTTTGGAATATTCGGGGCTTCGGCCACGCGGGGTGGCGTACTCAACTTAAGGATTATATGCGCTCGGAAGGAGTCGATATTGTAGGTTTACAAGAGACGATCAAGGCAGAGTTCCGCTTTCACGACCTGCTCTCGATAGATCCGCTTGAGCGTTTCGAGTGGCAGCATGTACCCGCAGTCAGGCACTCGGGGGGTATGCTTTTGGGTTTGAATCATACTTTGTATGAGGTTATTTCCTGGGACGTGGGGCTTTTCTTCATTGCAGCTCACTTTCGCATACGAGCTTCGCTTCGTGAGCTCGTAGTCATTCAGGTATACGGCCCGGCCGATCACGCCCGATCGGCGGAGTTCTTGGGAGAACTCCAAGCCAAGGTCACCGCGGTGACCGCAATGGCGACCCCTATCCTTGTGGGAGGGGACTTCAACCTGATCCGTTCAGGAGCGGACTAGAACAATGGTAATATAAACTGGTTAAGGGTGACCATGTTTAACACTGCTATTGCCGCCATGGCACTTAGGGAAGTGGCCAGGTCTGGCGCGAGGTTTACATGGACAAACAAGCAATTAGACCCGGACCGTTCGGTGTTGGATCGGGTGTTCATGTCACCGGAGTGGGAGATGGGATACCCTCTCTGTACACTGATCGCCGAAACGAGGATCGGTTCGGATCATGTTTCGCTAATTTACTCCTCAGGGGAGGACAGTCAGAGGCGTAGTTCACGGTTTTTCTTCGAGACGGCCTGGATTGAAACACCAGGTTTCGACGATATCTTCAAAGAGAAGTGGTGGGCGTGCGTTAACCAGGCCGGGCCCCAGAGGGGCCCGATGGAATTCTGGAACATGGTAGGGTCACGGCTCAGGGCAAGCCTCAAGGGGTGGGGAGCCAACCTAGGGAGGGATGCCAAAGTGCTCAAGTCTTCGATCCTTGCGGAGATCGCGAGGATTGACGCCGAGGCGGACACGCGTGCCTTCTCGGAGCACGAGTGGGCGCATCGATACGCCCTCGAGGGACAAGTTGAAGCGTTGCTACGCGGTGAGGAGGAGTATTGGCGTCGCCGGGGGGGGGGGGGCTGAAGTGGACTCTCAAGGGTGATGCAAATACTAAGTACTTCCAGGCTTACGCTAACGGTCGCCGTAGAAAATGCGCAGTCCTTAGGTTGCAATCGGAGCAGGGGCTGCTGTTGCGACAAGAGGACATTTCTCGTCATATATACGAGTTCTACCTTAACCTGATGGGGGCGTGCGAGGCGCAGAGGGCTGGCCTTCGTACGACTGTTTGGGACGATTCCCAGTGTATTCTGGCTGGGGAAAACGACGAGCTGGGGCTTGCTTTCCTCCCAGAAGAGATAGACGCTGCCCTGATGGGCATGAAAACGGACACGGCGCCCGGCCCGGATGGGTGGCCGGTGGCTATGTTCAAACGTTTCTGGCCGATCCTTTGAGGCCCAATTTTTGAGATATGTAACGGATTTATGCGTGGCACGGTAGACATAGCGCGGCTCAACTTTGGGGTCCTGTCTCTTATTCCAAAAGTTCAAGGGGCGGACAACATCAGACAATTCCGCCCGATCGCGCTCATTAATGTTCCTTTTAAGATTTGTGCTAAAGCTTGTGCCACGCGCCTAGGTCCGGTAGCCCACAGAGCGATTCATCGCAACCAATCCGCGTTCATTCGCGGCCGCAACATCCTGGAGGGTCCGCTAGCCCTGCAGGAGATCGTTCATGAACTCAAACGAACCAACGAACCGGCCATTCTTCTGAAGCTCGATTTCGAGAAGGCCTACGACCGGGTTAATTGAGACTTCCTTCGTCAGGTCCTTCTTAGTCGCGGTTTTTTGGCGGTTTGGGTTCATAGAGTAATGCAGCTGGTCTCGGGAGGACAGACTGCTATCTCGGTGAACGGAGAAGTAGGGCACTTCTTCCGTAACAAACGAGGACTATGACAGGGAGACCCAATGTCCCCGCTCTTGTTCAACTTTGTAGTTGACACGCTGTCCGCTATGCTTAGCAAAGCGGCCGCGGCAGGCCATATCAAAGGGTTGGTCGGCCACCTCATTCCAGGGGGAGTGACGCACCTTCAGTACGCGGATGACACGCTGCTGATGTTTCGTCCGGACCACCACAGTATTGCCACGGTCAAGGCGATTCTTCTCAGTTTTGAGCTTATGTCAGGTCTCAAAATTAATTTCCACAAGTGCGAAGTGCTCTACTTGGGGGTAGAGCCAGAGGAGGGTCGACGTATAGCCGATTTGCTCAACTGCAAAGTGGGAAAATTTCCGTTTACGTACCTTGGCCTCCCAGTGGACACAAAACGGCCCACGATTGAGGATTGGGAACCTCTGTGTGCCAAAGTCAGGGGTAGGGTTTGCCCCTGGAGAGGTAAATTCCTCTCGAAGGCTGCAAGGCTCGTTCTCACCAACTTGAGCCTTTCATCCTTGCCCATGTTTGCCATGGGCCTCTTTTTGTTGGCGGAAGGGGTACACGCCAAGATGGACACATCTCGGGCCAAATTCTTTTGGGAAGGAACGAACCCTAATCGCAAGTACCATATGGTTAAATGGGCGTGGGTGTGTCGACCCAAAGCCTTGGAAGGCCTTGGGATCACTAACACGAGGATCCTAAACATCGCGCTGATGTGTAAATGGATCTAGAAAATTGTCCAGGGGGCGTCCGGGCTTTGGGTGGAGCTCCTAAGGGCAAAATACTTCCCCAATGGGAAATTTTTCGAGGGCCGGACAAGGGGATCCCCCTTCTGGAATGATCTACAGAAGATCAAACCGGCATTTGCCATGGGGGCAAAATTCTCAATCGGGAACGGCCGGTCCACCCGCTTCTGGACCGATCTCTGGATAGGGACCCAGCCCTTATGGGCCGAATTCCGGGATTTGTACGACATTGCGGTGGACCCAGCCCAGTCCGTGGCAGAGGTGCTTGCGGCAACGCCTCCGGAAATTCATTTCAAACGTGAACTTAGCGGGCAGGAGCAAGCTAGCCTAGCGACCTTGCTTCAGATGATCAGCTTATCAGCTATCTCGGACCAGCCAGACACGGTGAGTTGGGCACTCACGAATTCAGGCAAGTTCACGGTGAAGTCGCTTTATCACAAGATGTGCCAAGGGCCGGCGCAATTTGTGATAAGGGGGGTGTGGAAAGCTCGGTTTCCACTGAAGATCAAACTGTTTCTCTGACAGATGTTCCGAGATAAACTTCCCACCTCCTTGAATGTAGCCAAGCGCAATGGCCCTGCCTCAGGGCCTTGCGCGCTATGTGGTACACCAGAGGACGCTAATCACGTCTTCTTTGGTTGTTCACTGGCGAGATTCGCGTGGAGTGCGGTGCGCACGGCCGCAGGAGTTCAATGGGACCCTAGATCGGCGGCAGAGCTTGTCCAGATTTTAGATGCGATCCAAGGGCCAGCCAAGCGGGTAGTGTGGAGCTGTGTAGGGGCACTGCTTTGGGCACTATGGCTTACTAGGAACAAGTTGACTATTGAGGGTTGCTTTCCAACTCATCCGGCTAATATTATCTACAAATGCAACCTCTTCTTGCAGCAGTGGAGTCCGTTGGGGAGGCGCAAGGATGCTGAGATTCTCAAGAATGCCCAAGACCGTCTGATGCAAGTGTATGCGATGGCTAGGGAGCCTTCGACCACTACCGACGAGGTGGTTCCTTTTGCGGCCTGACGAGCATGCGTGCTCTGTACGGGCTTCGGCCTTGTATCTTGTGGCTGGCCGGCTTGACATTTGCTTTATTTAGTTTCGATCGCATTCGTGTCTGGGCCGGTTAGGCTTTTGGTTGGTGTTGTACTAAGACTTATGTCATGTTACGCTGCCTGTTGGGGGCTTTATTAAGTTAAAGCCGGACACATCTGGCGTCTTTGTTCTAAAAAAATGTGTCTATAGTCTAATAAATAAAGTGTTACATGTTATCACACATATGTTACTCCCCACTATAGAGATAGTAACATAGACTAGTAACATGGGCATGTTACCAATCTATGTTACTACCCATTGCGGCTAGTCTAAACATAAATAGAAGCAGAAAATGAGGTAGTAGTAATTAGTTACACGAATTAATGCATAAACCAATTCATTAGTAGGAGTACTGCAAATACTCATCACTACTCAATTAATAGTACAAAAACAAAACAAAAATGAATGATCTCTGTGCCGGTTTTTCATCATAGTAGAAAAGTGAGAACCAACTTGTAGTCGGATGGTTAGAAGCACAGTGGTATCCCCAGCCCATCAGGGTTCAGGTCCTGGTGCTCACATTATTCCTGTATTTATTTCAGGATTTCCGGCGATGCACTTTCAGTGAGAGAAGACACTTACGTCGACGACGAGGCGCCTATGGTGACTTCATAAATCTCAAGATGATATGCCGGTTCAGTCTCTCGAAGATGCCCATAGGGGTAGCTTGTGCGTGTGTGCGTTCATAAGAATGAGTGTATGCGGGTATGTATGAGCTCTTGCGTCTGTACGGTGTTAAAAAAATGTTGAAAAGTCCTCCAGATGTCGACGTGTAAGTTACCGAATTGGGGCAGTCCTTCGATGATTAGTATGTCTGTGAAGGAAATCGAATAGAAAATGCAATTCTCATGGATTTCACGACATATATCTGTCCTTCTGCCACGGTCCACCACCATCGTCGGTCGCGTTGTCAGTGTAGCACGTCCATATCACGTCTGACAGAAAGGTGCAATAGTATCGAGGACTCCTGGATTTTACATGGTTTTCTTGTTGTCGAATATGTATGACTGTGCATATCATTACTCCCATAAATGATGTTGGACTACCCATATCCCTGAGCGCCTCGCCGGCGAAAAGGCCCTCCCAACTATCCATTGCCGGTTGGCTTGCCGCAGGGGCCTCTCAAGGTGGCACCTTGGATGGCTCGGCCCCGCGCGACCCGACTGTAAGGTCCATGACAGATGGACCGTGGGTGCAAGCATGTGGCCATTGTCATTGGGCAGTGTCGGGTGCCAACCGGGCAGACGCGAGCAATTGGCTTAGGGGTGTATTGCTTGCGTACGCCCGACCAGGACGGTGAGCAATTGGCCGACGCGAGCAATTGGCCGACGGGGTGGCCGCGGGCGGTCCTGAGTAGAGGGGGCGAGCGGGGTGACATACGCGCGCGGTGGCGCGTGCGGGCGGTGACAGAGCGATCCAGAGCAGCGGCAGGGGAGAGAAGGAGGAAGGAGCGGTGCGGTGCTCACGGTGATTGTAGGGCACGGG